>NC_021164.2:25304777-25325790 GCF_000331145.2 Cicer arietinum | reverse complement strand
TAGCATAATCATAAAAAAAAAAATTAGATTACAATCAAAACAATAAAGAATATTCAGTTGTTTATAATTGATACCTGTATTTTATCCTTAAAAATTTCATTTTTTCTTGTCGATGGAACTAGTTTCCAATTGTCGTACATTATAGGAAAATCCTTAAACTTCCTTGCAATTTCACCCAAAAAACCGCCTAACAAACCAGCAGCTGATCCTACCGGTTGCCCATTTGAATTCCATCTAGTTATTATTCTGCTAACATTAGGAGGAGCTTCAAGCACGTCTGATACCCTTAAGTGTGTCTTTGAAATATGTCCCGCCTCATCTAACACATAAGTCAATGAAATATGTCATATTGCAATCATGTAAAACAATTAAATTTTATAAATATAATTAGACATTAGATAACATACTAATGACTTCTACATCCCAAAATGTAAAATTCCTTTTTTGAGAAATTTCTGGCTCATCTTCTACCACATCTTCAGAGTGAGAGGATGTCTCTTGGAAATGTGTTGTTTCTGTCTCTTGCACTGATCTTGGTGTTGTCACTTGAGAAGGTGTTGCTTCTGTCGCTTGCACAGTAGTTGGTGTTGTTGTCACCGGAGAAAGATGTGGTTCTATCGTTTGCACAGCTAGCGATGTTGTCGCTTGAGAAGGTGGTGCTTGAGAAGGCGGTGCTTGAGAAGGTGGTGCTTGAGAAGGCGGTGCTTGAGAAGATGGTGGATTTGTCGGTGTTGTCATCGGAGATGGTAGTGGTTCTATCACTTGGAACGTTGGTTGTAAACCATGTCTCCGCAAGTGCTTCATTTTGGTTACTTGAAGATCTCCTGGTAGTATAACCCTCGGCTGACCCTTCGTGAAACGCTACAATCATTTATTATTAATGTAAATAAATAAAAATCAACATATAATACAAATAAGAAACATTTTGTAATTTTAGTATTTTTAGTTATTACTAACCGGTGAGGTTTTTGAAATGGTGGAAGAAGATTTGTGAAGGGATTGAGAGAGATGAGTTAGATTGAGAGCCTCCATCCTTTTTTTATTCTCTTCCATTGTTTTACGTCGAATATCCTCATATGATGATTCCATTTTGTTCACAAGATTGAGTCTCCAAACACACTTACACTGCAAACATTGATGACAACCAAGTTAGACTAATGCAAATAGCTAAACACAAAAATGAACACAATAACAAAAATGAGCACATCAAACACAATGCAACAGTAAAAGAAAGTAGTAAAAAAATAACATAGATTGAAGAGTACCATGTCATAAACAACAAACAAGAATTATTAACAATCATAAATTCATATCATGATTGTTGTCATCAAAATCATCATTAAAAGTTGAAGTTTCAGGATCATCATCTGTAGTCATTCTTGCCAATTGTATATGTGTGGTTTCATTAGAAAAAATGTGTTCCAAATTTTGAGATGGGTATGGTTCAATGGGTGCCATAATTTCATCATCTCCACCCATGTCATACAAGTCCCGTGGCTTTAAATGAATAGGTATGCTCCATCCTTGTTCCTTTTCATCATCCACATAATAAACCATTTGAGCTTCTGACGCTTTAATGTATGGCTCATCATCTTCATGCTCCCCAGTATGTATTAGTCTTGCAAAATTTATAGAGGTAAAACCCAACTTATCTGTCTTAATGCCTCTTGGATTTGTGGTATTCGCCCATTTGCATTTAAACATGGGCACTTTGAAGCCATCATAGGAAAGCTCAATGATATCTATCAATCTTCCATAGTAAGGCACTCCTCCAAATCTCATTTGGGCATCACTATTGCTTGAGTAACTTCGTGTTCCGAACATGCCAAAAACTCCACTATTTTGAGTTTTTAATAAATTGTCTCGTGCCAATGTTCGAAATTTGAAACCATTGACATTAAATGCAGTGAACCTTCTAACTTTATCAGAAGGACCTTGAGCAAGACTAACGAGAACATTTTTATCTGATCCACTAATGTTGTCGAGATTGTTGCAAATCTGAACACCATAAAATATACAATTAGTCACATTCTTATTAAAAATCAAAGCAACTCAATCACCAATTTTGTCATGAACACTAACACGATTGCGGAACCAATGAGGAAACTCTCTATGAACCTTCTTGTCTACCTCAGAAGTACTCCTTGCACCACTCCTCATTTGGCTTCGAATAATACTTCTATATTGCCTATTTGGTTATTTCAAATTAGATGTATACGGAAAAAAAATTAGTGGTAAATAATACAAATATAATAAAATTACTTACCTTAGATAGTAGTCAACTATGATGCAGTTTGTTAAAACGTGTCTATGAGCTTGTAACTTTTCAATTGGTGTAAGGGTGTAGTATGAAGAACCACCAACCGATTTTCCAACTCTAGGAAATAATTCAGCTACACGTGAGTCAGTTTGTATCTCATTAATAGGCTCATCATCTACACGACCAAGTTGATTCCATCTAGTCTCAATGTTTTCTATATACCTTGAACAAAATGTAAGAATCTCTTGTACAAGGTATCCTTCTGCAATAGACCCTTCTGGTCGTGCTTTATTACGTACATACGATTTAAGTATTCCTAAGTACCTATTATTGAACCAAAATAATATTAGTTAGAACAAAATTGTCAACTACTAATTATTGAAGGAACAAGAACACGCATATTTTACCTTTCAACAGGATACATCCATCGATAATGAACAGGACCTCCAAGTTTAACTTCTTCAACAAGGTGAACAACCAAGTGAACCATAACAGTGAAGAATGAGGGAGGAAATATCATTTCCATGTGGCATAAAGTGAGGACAACCTGATTTTGCAATTTTTCCAAATCATCAACATTCAATACTTTACTGCATAATTGTCTAAAAAGTGAGCAAAACTCAATCATTATAGCTGAAACATCATCAGGTAATGTTGCTCGAATGGCTAACGGTAGAAGTTGTTCCATCAATATGTGACAATTATGACTCTTCAACATTCCATTCAACTTAAGATTTTCCATGTCAATGCATCTAGAAATGTTGCTTGAATAACCATCAAGTACAGTGTCAACTTAAGATTTTCCATGTCAATGCATCTAGAAATGTTGCTTGAATAACCATCAGGCACAATGATATTCTTTAAAGTTGTTAAAAATCTCTTCTTACCTTTAGTAGTCAGAGAAAAGACAGCTGGAGAAATTCTTCTATTTTCATTGGGCCAAAGGTCAGGTCTTATGCCCATAGCTTTAAGGTCTTTTCTTGCATTAAGATGATCTTTACTTTTTGTGCTATCATTTAGCAAAGTAAATATGATATTATCGCACACATTTTTCTCAATATGCATCATGTCAAGATTGTGGCGCAGAAGAATATGGGAGTTCAAAGAATATGCTTTTCTTTTTCCATTGTTGATTGACACCTTGTGTAGGTCGTCCACCACGTATTCTTTTTCCCGACCTTTCTTTATCTGGCTTTCTACCAAATGTGACATCAATATTTTGAACCTGTTCAAGAATTTGAAGCCCAGATAACATTTTAGGTGGACCACGCATATCTTGTTGACCATCAAAGAGAACCTTGTTCAATCTAAATCTATGTCGCTGATCAAGAAAACGACGATGACCCATAAAACACCATTTTTTGCTATGAGGAAGACGACGAGGAGTAGAGTCAATGTTACGCGATGGGCAAGCAAGTCCAGTGTAAGTGTTCCACCCAGAAAGTGTACCTATCACCGGAAAATCACTAATTGTCCACATCAAAGTTTCATGTAATTTGAACATCTCTTTTTTAAAAGAATCGTATGTATCGACACCTGTTGTCCATAACTCCTTTAATTCTTTTACTAGAGGTTGTAAATAGACATCAATATCATTTCCTGGCATTTTTTTACCGGGAATTATCATTGACATTATAAAAGATGTATGTTTCATGCACACCCATGGAGGAGTGTTGTATGGAATGAGAATAACTGGCCAAATACTATAATTTGTACTCATCATACCAAAAGGATTAAAACCATCACTAGCTAATGGAAGACGCACATTTCGCGGCTCTGATGCAAACCAAGTGTGTGTCAAGTCAAAATGTTTCCATGCTTCAGAATCTCTAGGATGCCTCAACATTCCATCATTCTTACTATCATTTGCATGCCATCTCATATCCTCGGCCGACTTTGAGGACAAAAATAATCTTTGTAACTGTGGTTTTAATGGAAAATAACAAATAACTTTTGCAGGAACTTTCTTTCGATTATTGCCATCACCAGACACTCCAACTACACCAATTTTTGCTTTTGATTTCCATTTCGAAGTGTTACAAATTTTGCAGGTCTCCCTTTCTTCATCTTCCTTATTACCCCAATAAAGCATACAATTATTCGGACAAACAGGGATTTTTTCATAATTTAAACCAAGCTTGGTGATTGTTTTCTTGGCTTCATAGAATGAATTTGGTACATTTGCAAATTCAAATGCATCTTTTAATAACTCTAAAACCATTGTCATGGCTTTATTAGTCATTCCACATAAACATTTGATGTGATACAACTTTACCAAAAAAGATAGTCTTGAATATTTAACACACCCTTCATACAAAGGTTTTTCTCCTTCTCTACTTAATTCATAGTACTCTTTGGCCTCTTCATACCTTTGTTGACTTGCATTTTTCTCCTTCTCTGCATTTGATTCAATGGGTACTTCATTTGCATGATCTTCGACTCCAAAAGCATCGTTAATCATGTTTTGCATTTGATCATCAACGACAACTGTGTCTTGAACTATATTAGAAATACTAATAGGTGAGATAGTACTAGTTTCTCCTATGGACTCTCCGTGATGTACCAATGCAAACAATGTTAGAACTGAAAGTGCAGAATTTAGCAATCAAAGTGTAGAACATAGCACTCAAACATCTTTAGTACAAAAAAAGGAAGAAAAAAATTGTCCCTGCTAAATTTTGATAACACTATGCAAAACAAGGCAGTTTGAAATTTTATTTCATTCTACTGAGAAAATAAAGTGGTGTTTTGAGTTTTTCATGAAGGAACTTCATCAAACAATAACATGAACTAGGGAATAGAAGATAATCATGAGAGGAAAATGATATAGAAATCATTCTGACTATTTATAGAGGTAAGTATATATACAAGATGATGAAGGTAGAGCTTTAACTACCATCTCCGGCATGGCATAACTGACTATAACAGAAGCTGCCAGCATGGCATAAATAGCCTTGCGCATTTAACACGTGCAGAATAAATACGACATGTATATCTCTATATAACTCTATCAGCTTTTACATAATAAAATTATCTTACCTATTGTGTTATGTTGCATTTTTAAACCATTGAATGTAGAGCTTAATATCAATAATTAGTAGGATTGTGAAATTGATAGTTATATATACAATAAAATGAGCAAGACACTATTCTCTCGATTCCAAACAGCTACCAAAATCAAAGGGTTATACACCGCTGCCGACAATGTTTGGTTTTCACGATATATGTTTTCTTTGAAATATTGTTATCGTGATTTTCATTTAATAATTGTGCATTTATCATCTTGTCGTTAGATTCATTGAATGGCCAGGATTTTTATTCTTGAGAGAGATTGACATAAATGTAGACTGAGAGTATCCATGTCCCATAAAAAGTGGTACGATGAAATAATTAAATCAACTGCATTAAGGGCAAGGGATCTTGTTGATGAGTCCTTCAAAGAACAACATAGACGGTTCTATGATTATTATCATGAATTATCGAAGTTTAATTCTAGATCAACTGTCAAAGTAAGTGTGCAACTTGCTAGGGCAATTTCTTTCAATGCAGGCCTATTATTGAATTAAATAGTTGTTTCTTGAAGGGGGATTATGAAGGTCAGATTTTGGCAGTTGTTGGAAGGAATGCCAACGACCAAATGATGCCTATAGCTTTTGTTGTGGAGGAGAGAGTGAACAAAGAGACTTTGGTTTTTGGAGTTGCTGATAAATGATCTAAGTAGCAAAGATATTACCAAACATACACTATAATAATAGACCACCAAAAGGTAATTTTAAACTTTCCTTGTTAATTTACATTAATTTATCTTAGTTTTACATTAATTTACTTTTACTATAATTGTTTTTAAATGGGTATGGCTTGTTACCAGCAATTAATGAATTGTTATCAAGAGTGGACCAAAGATTATATGTCAAACACTTGCACAATAACTTTAAGAAGAACCACCTTGGACTGAAATTCAAGCAAATGATGTGAAGGACAACCTACTTACCCCAAGCTTGGAAAAAAGAAATGAAAGAAATTAGAAAAAAGAATGAATAGGCGTATAAGTATGATAACTTGGTTTATATATGTTTCTGGTTTGGTTATATTGTTAACTTGATCTCAATCTTGATTTATATATGTTCCTATTTTAGAATTTCTGTTTGGTAGGTACCTAATCCAAGAACCACAATTGCCATAATTGCCACAATTTCCACTAGTTACAGAACCACAATTGCCACCACTACCTACTCTTCCATTGCCACTTACAGAACCACAATTGCCACCAATTCCAAACTTAGGTGTTCCAATTCCTGATATTCCTGTTGTACCAATTATCCCTCAAATTCCTCAAATTTCAACTATGCCTCAAATACCTCAAATTCCTAAGCCAGAGTTACCTATTGTGCCTAAACCATAAGTGCCTAAAAATTCAATATTTCATTCTATTTGGCTTGGTTTCTACCAATAGCTTTAGGACTACTATAAACTTTATAAAAAAACATAGAGATAATACATGCCTCAAGCAAAGCATAAACTAATGTTTGTGCTGGTATACCTGACTGTGTACTCCATTGTCAGTTACGTTGATCAACTGCAGAACCCGAGCTGAAATTTCGGCATCTAGCACTTCCTGGGATTCCACGCTACATATAAAAAATTTACAGTGAAAAATAAAATTAAAAACAGGTTGACATGCTTATGCACACTGCCCATCACTTTTTTGACAATCCACAACATTCCAATAGATGAAAAGGTTAAGAGCCAAAAAGTATTTACCTACAACCCGTACACTGTTTTATCTTAAGAATTGCGGCTACGATGTGGACAATCCAAGCAAGTTTGTCTTCAATCACAGCGAGGTTGTTGTTATTACTAACCTGTAATCTTGCCCTTTCCTATTCCAGTCATTTGAAAACAGTAAACAAATCAATCTCAATGAACATATGAACTCTGTAGCAGTAAGCAAAGCATAGCATAAGCAGAGAAAGCCCAAATAACAAACCAATCACAAACAAACCAATCACTAACGTAAATGGAACGAAACAAAACGAAACGAAATGGAACGAAACGAAACGGAACGAAACGATTACCTTTGCAAGAGTTGATTTTGTTTCCAAGATGATAAATCAACTTCTTTTACATAGTAGATTTGGTTTGTCTTCGATTTCGTTTCCTTCAGAAGTTTTAGGGTTGACAGAGGTTGAGAGATTTGGGGGTTTTCAGAAATTTTAGGGTTTATGTGCGCGGGGATAAGAAAGGAATACACGCGGGAGTGACAAATTACATTACAAAATCTGGAAAACGAAACACAAAGAGAGGTGTATTGCCCTAAACGACGACGGTTGCTTAAAACCTCCCCAGGAACCGTCGCTAACTGGTGGTGAGGGTGAAAATCGCGTGCTTTATATGGTGGTATGGTGGCGGCGGTTGACGAAAACCGCACCAGGAACCGTCGCAGGCCAAGTTTCGCAAACTTCAAAAATTCTTGTAGTGACTAGTACAAAAGTATCTCAGAGCCTCCAACTGCATGGTATTGTACTTCCTCGCATTTCTCCTACTAGGTTGGTCCGCAACATTAGTCGCTAAGTAACATTATATGTAACGTCCTGCCAAATGTAAGGGTCATCTCTAAATGACAAATACAGAGCAATAAACTTGCATATATAATTGTTATAGCAAAAATATAAATAAAATCATATACTTCATTTAACAGTTAAAATCACAAAGTACCAAAGATACAAATCAACCAAAATGCACAAATTCTATTTGTTAGACTATAGGCCAATGCATGATTCCAAAATACCACCATCCTATAGCGCAAAGAGTCCTACCATTGGACAATGTCCCACCGTTGGACAAATACTCTTCATTATGTCAACGCATGATTATGGAATATCACCACCCCGTAAAGCAAATAGTCCCACCATTGGACAATGTCCCATCGTTGGACAAAAGCTCTTCAGAGTTTCATGTTAAGTACCCTACCGTTGAGTATTTTTCTAAATCACGTTGCACTTTCAAGGAACCATCGTCAGATGCTCGCGACTAGGTCCAGACCACCAATGCATGCATGAATGCCACCACCTTAGTTAATAACAAAATATATCACTCAACCAGAGCGTCCAAAATCGTTCAACTTAGTCCTAAACCAACCTAGTTTAGACACAAAGTCATCACCTTGAATAACCACCCGTTACCAATCAAAATATGCAAATTACTAAATCTTCAGAATATCATTCATAAACATGTAATTCAAATAAGACACATATTTTGAACATAACACACAAACAAAACTAATACATAACATTGCAATGCATTTATATCACATATAATTCAAGTAGAAAAGCGAATGGAATGATGCCGTTACCGTTACCAAATTTGTTTCTAGAATTATGCGTCACAAACTCTTGTTCAACTCGATTCACACATTCAAATAAGTAATAATTAACTTAGTATTTAATTGTCTTTCAACTATTAACTCCTACTCAAATAAAATTTGAATTTAGTTTAAGATTTAGATAAATTCTCTTAAAAAAAACAAAATTGTCATTATCATTATTATTTTATAATTCAACACAACCTCCACACAATTGTCTCATAAAAATTATAACTTTAATCTTCTAAAAGAAATAACTATAACAACAACTTTCAACACATTTATTATTTATGGAAAAATTATTATTTTTAACATCAATAGGTTTCAAAAAATTTCTTCAACACTCAAACTATCACAACATAAAATGTTAACCAAATAAAAATTGAGTTTGTAGCCAATAACTACTCCGATTGATTAAAACACGATCTAACTTTTATAACAACTTCTAGCACATGAAAATTAATTTTTGACATAGATAAGCGTTTTCTCTATTCAAAATAGGTTCATATATCAATATCATAAGAAAACCAACAACACTTCTAAGAAAATAAATTGCATATCACAATTTTGCTTTTAAAACTAAAAATGATTTCTTACACAATAATAATAATATCAAACACCATTTTCAAAATTATCCATCATCATTAAGCCATTTATTAAAAAGTCAAGTTTTTATCAGTAACAACTTTAGCATAAAAATTAATATTTTAATTTACAAACATAAATTTTGTATTAAACATCATCGTTTCAAAATCAAAGATTTTATCAAATTAAATCGGAGAAAGAAAGTAAAAATATTAATAGATTATATTATTATGTGAAATTCAAAGGTAGAGATAACGAACTAAAATTTGAACGAAGTCGGAGCAAGTTCCTTGCACAACCATAGACTATCGGAACTGATTTTCGTTCTTCCTCAAATGTGGCTGCATTGATATTTCTTTCTTCTCTCTTGCACACTATTTAGGAATCAGTATTCATTTTCTTTTTTCTAACCTACAATGGCTATTAACTATATACATCTTTTTTTTTTCTTCTTCATTATCCCAAATGGTAAGGATGAGCACAGATGAAGTGTAAATGGAAGGGAGCCGATTTGTTTTGTAGAGTTAGGGAAGTTGTTGTTCTCATCAAGACTATTTCAATACCCCTATTCCTAAATTATAACAATCTGTTTCTAGTTTATATCTTTATCATTTTTGTTTTTCTAGAAATAGTTAAATTTTATCATTATTATATGTAATTTTTTTTAAATACTTCACAAGAAAATATTCTTTTAAAAAAATTGATTTTCACACATTTAGCAAAATATTCTATCAAACTAAATAAATCATGTCATACACATATATACTTTTCAAAAATAATAATTGAATAAAGAATAAAATAATAACAACTATGTAGGACCCATAATTTTAAAGTACCCTTTTATGTATTTTTGGTATATTTTGGATTTGTGGATCGGAGGCTTTTAGGCCAAAGTTAATAATATTTTGGAATTTTATAATCAAAATGATATTTCGATGCCAATTAGAATTTCTCGTCGATAAAAAAGTTGAATTTAACTGCGGTAAATACTTTACGGAGAATTTAAGGCGTTTCGGGTGAAACGGTAATTTAATAAATATCTAGATTTTGAGATATTTGTTAAGTTATATTTATTATATATTTATATGTTTGCTTGGAGGGAAAAAGAAAGGAAAACTAGAAGGAAGGAAAATGAAAAGAAAATAGTATATAAAGGAAGGAAGGAAAAAGGAAGAAAGGAAAAGCAAAGGAAAGAAATAGAAAGGAAGGAAAACTCAGAATTTCCATCTCCTTCCTCTGAACTCACGTGAGCATAAACCCAAAATCCATCCTTTCTCCATTTTTCGTTTTCGTTGCTTCCTTTTCTTCAAAGCTAGTGACCCAAGGTCGGGTGAGAGCTAGATCAAGGTTTTCGTAACTCCACTCTTCCTCTTTGATTCGAAAACGAAGAAAAACGGTTTTTGAGATCCAAACACAAACCCCTCCGTTTCTTCTTGATCCAAACCTCATTCCTCGAAGAGATAGAAGGGAAAGTTGCTCACCTCCGTGCTACGGTGCTAGTGCACTAATTTGGAAGCGGCGTTGCGAGCGGAGATTTTACCGGAATATCTCGCGGAACCGGAAACACTCGATAAAGCTAACTTTGAGGTAAGGGCTCCTTCCAAACTTCTAGCTTGCATTAGGGACTTATCTGTAGTTGTGTGGGAAGGAAATTGTTAGGGTTAAATGTATCGATTTGGGGAAAAACGAAACTAGTGCGTTATGGGTAAAAACCTTAGAGTTAGGTTTTGTTTATAGTGATGAATGTTTCGTGGTAAATGAATTTGAATGTCATTGTGTATGAGTATGGGTAAATGAAACTTGATGTTTGTTAATTGGTGTGGTTGCTGTGAATTATGGTTTGAATGTGAAAGTATGTTTGAATTTGTTTCTGTGGAATTTGAAAACCATTAGAGTTAAACGAGTATTAAAAATGGGGAATCTTTTAATACCTCGGTTTACTTAATGTGCATTTGAGGAAAATGTTTAAGTTAACTGGGCGTTGAGAATGGGGAATCTCTTAATGTCTCGGTTACTTAACTATCGTTTTTGAAAATCGTTTCGGTAAATGAGTATTAAGAATGGGGAATCTCTTAATGACTTGTTTACTGAATGTTTTGCGAGAAAATCGTTTAAGTCAAAAGTATATTAAGAATGGGGAATCTCTTAATATGACTGTTTGCTTAACGTTTTGTTTTGAAAATCATTAAGTTAAATCGGTATTAAGAACGGGGAATCTCTTAATGACTTATTTAATTAATGTTGTTTGAAAGTCGTTTAAGTTAAATGGGTATTAAAAATGGGGAATCTTTTAATATCTGCATTTGCTTAACGATTGTTGTGAATGGAGTCTGTGTATGCTCATGCATTTCATTTGGTAAATTGTGTCGACCCGTGATAGGTGACACCTTGGTAAACTGTACGGACCCGTGATAGGTTGTACGTTTGCGATTTACATTTTAGTAAATCGTGTTGACCCGTGATAGGTGACACCATGGTAACTGTACTGACCCGTGATAGGTGGTACATTTACGATTTACATTTTTGGTGAATTGTGCTGACCCGTGATAGGTGGCACCTAGGTAAACAGTACTGGTCTGTGATAGGCGGTACGTTTACGATTCCCGCTTTTTCTTTTAGTAAATCGTGTTGACCCGTGATAGGTGACACCATGGTAACTGTACTGACCCGTGATAGGTGGTACATTTACGATTCCCGCTTTTTCTTTTAGTAAATCGTGTTGACCCGTGATAGGTGACACCTCGGTAAACTGTACTGACCCGTGATAGGTGGTACGTTTATGATTTACGCATTTTAGTAAATCGTGCTGACCCGTGATAGGTGGCACCTCGGTAATTGGTACTTTGGCCTGCGATAGGCGGTACAATTATGATTTACGGCCCTTCGAGGAGGGTTTTGGTTTGGAATTCCGAGTCCATGCATTTTGGCATATACGCATTGCATTAGGGTGCCTGGCACGCGAGTCATGTTTGATTTGAGTTTATGATTGAGTGATTCGAATTTTGATTTATCGTGATAACTGAGATGAAGGTGTTAAGTGCTATGTGTTGTGTATTGTGTGTGAGTATGATGGTTATCGAACCTTTGTGTGTCGTAGTAATCGCGTAGAAATTGCTAAGTGTTAAGTGGTGAACTTGATTAGGAATGACTTAGGTTAATTCATGAATTTTTGGAAAACTGATCAGGGAAATCGATTTCCCAATCGATTGGATGGGTAAACAGGGACTTGGCCAATTCACAAAATCGATTAGCCAATCGATTTCGAAAACAATTTTCAAAGGAATCAGTTAAGAAATCGATTGCCCAATCGATTAGGCCTTAAGTCAGGGGCTCAGGAACCAATCAATCGATTTACCAATCGATTGAATTCAGCCCAGGATTCTGTTTTCATTAAGAATCCCTCACCAAATCGATTAGGAAATCGATTGGCTCGAAACCAGGGGCTCAGGAACCAATCAATCGATTTACCAATCGATTGAATTCAGCCCAGGATTCTGTTTTCATTAAAAATCTTCACCCCAATCGATTGCCCAATCGATTGGCTCAGTGAAAATCCTCATTTTTAGTTGTATGATTAATTGCTCATGAATCTATCCATGTTTTGTTTTATCATGTGTTAATTAGGAGATCGAGAACTGCATTTTACCTTCATTTTCATTGGCAATGTAATGTATGAACTTTTCGCACATTGAAAATCCTGTTAAGGTGCATGCTTAGTTAAAAAGTTGTTTTGAGCATTCAAAAACTTAATTGCTATGTGTTAACTGTTATTTTCTGGTTGGTGACCCTTTACACTATTGTGGAAATCTGGGCTTTGCCCTCAGATGAGAGTCAGGACGGCCCTACTGGTTCGTACCCTACGGACAGGGATGGAGATGGGAATGCTTGACTGCGGTTGTGTTAGGAGGATCTCACGGGGCGCGTGGAGATTACTCAGGGTGTATAGTTTTTGGTAGGATGATCAGATTAGGATGATGTATAGGGACTAGGGGTCCTTCTTTTTGGTTTGGAGTATTTTAGTTTTGGAAAACTGTACTTATACAAATATTATCAGTTTGATATCATCTTTGAATGGGTTCCATGTACCATTTGATGTTTATGTAGAAATGTTTTGGATTTGTAATTGGAGAAACTTTTCCGCTGCTTGTAAATTATAATGACTCAATTATTTATCCAAAAGCATTTCCTGATTTATTCTTTGTTCGTTTTAATTACTTTTAGAAAAAAAAAAATATACCCTCGCTTTGAAAAACGGGGTGTTACATTGTGGTATCAGAGCATAGGTTTAGTTTTCTTTGGGAGCTGTGGAACCTTGGTTATAGATTGTAGGTCGACCTATAAGTTAGGAGTTGTTATCTGATCATGTGTCGGTTTAGGTGACTTGAGTTGTCAAGTCTAATTGAAGAAACTTTTCCGCTGCGTAATTTATAATGACTCAATTATTTATCCAAAAGTATTTCCTGATTTATTTCTTTGTTCGTTTTTAATTACTTTTAGAAAAAAAAAAAAATATACCCTCGCTTTGAAAAACGGGGTGTTACAGTATTCATTTTCTTTTTTCTAACCTACAATGGCTATTAACTATATACATCTTTTTTTTTTCTTCTTCATTATCCCAAATGGTAAGGATGAGCACAGATGAAGTGTAAATGGAAGGGAGCCGATTTGTTTTGTAGAGTTAGGGAAGTTGTTGTTCTCATCAAGACTATTTCAATACCCCTATTCCTAAATTATAACAATCTGTTTCTAGTTTATATCTTTATCATTTTTGTTTTTCTAGAAATAGTTAAATTTTATCATTATTATATGTAATTTTTTTTAAATACTTCACAAGAAAATATTCTTTTAAAAAAATTGATTTTCACACATTTAGCAAAATATTCTATCAAACTAAATAAATCATGTCATACACATATATACTTTTCAAAAATAATAATTGAATAAAGAATAAAATAATAACAACTACATTATAAATTATTGAGAAAAATAAAGATACATTTCACACACTACTAATAATAGGGAAAAATTACTAATAATAGAGAAAAATGAGAGTCTTACACATAATAAGTTTGTTCTGCTAGTCGTTTGACCATAAACCCTAACTAGTAGCATATAGGAACATGACTTCACAAAATTTTATTCACAATTCACACCAATTGCTCATTCAAACAACCAATAGTATACATAATATAGAGTGTTACTTTTAATCAATATTCTTTTTGTTGTAATGCATGTATAAACAAATAATAAATAAATTTGAAAAGTAGTGAGGACAAGATAACTCCTCAACAAAAAATAGGAAGAAGAAATAACAAACAATGAAGAAAATACAATATCTTTAAACAAAAAAAAAAAAAAAACTATGATTGAAAAACTAAAAGTATATTCACTCTCTATTTTTCATTATACCATATATTTACATATATCTCTATAATCGAAAACCCAACAATAAATAACACAACTCCTACTACAAACTTAATTTCATATTAAGTCACTCTTGGTAATTCATTACGTACAAATACATCATAATATTTTAAACACTCTTCTTAAGTAATCTCAAGATATATAAAAATATCACAACTTAAAAACCAACAATCAACTTAAAAACCAACAATCACTTATAAATAGACAATCTAATTAGGTTTAAACCAAATTAAATAAATAAATATTGAAACAATGTTAGCAATGATAAAACGTTCAAATACTTTTAAATATTGATTTAGACATTAAAAATAATTAATATACAACTTTTGTATTTTTATTATTATTAATGTGTCGTCACATATATTTATCATAACAAATAACAATTAACCAATCTAATAAAAAAAATTATGTTTTCTTTCAATACATATATTTACCGTGAGTATTATTTGGAAACATTTTAAAATGTGTAAGAAAAATGTTAAAATTTTAAAAATTCCTACATAATTTATATACTTTAATAAAAATAGAGTTTACAATTATCAATTATATAATTTATCATTCAAATCATTTTTAATATTTTATGTCCATGGACCATGAAATGTCAATTAAATAGTACAATTTTGATATTGTAGACAAAGTTCAAATCTAATTCGAAACGGTTGTAAAATGGTTATTAGTTCAACTTTGGTTATTAATAATTTTTTTATCCCTAAAAAATTTGTTAATTTTATTTATGATTAAACTTTTACAAAATATTATTTTATAATTTTTTTAGGTGTAAAAATACTCATTTAATCGCACACTCTATAATTTCTTTTATCTCATTTATTTTTCTAATAACTATAAAAATTTACAAGATTAATACATTAAAAAATATATATATCAGCTTCTAAAAAAATTAAAATTAAACTCGCACAAAGCGCGGGTCATATTCTAGTTATCTATAAGAGTAATGCTAACAACGTACTATTTAACATACATTAAAATTTATATTGGTTCCACGAAATTCATATAGAATTCATCTGATTTGGTGGGATCCATGAAGATTTTAATTAATCAAAGAGAGTGCGTTGATCCATGTAGATTTTAACCAATTAAAGAGAGTGAATTGCAAAATTTGTGTTAGAGAGTGTATTACTTGTATTCCTCTTACCTATAAATGCAAAACGTTAAAATTTACAAAATGGTATATATTTGAAAAAGGAATTCTAAAAGTCATTACAAATCTACTGGTTTGTCTTTACCGCACAAAATGATAAAATACAAGTCTTATTTGGAAGTGATTATGTAGAATAAAATTAAAAAATCATACACTTATCATCATTAAAAATCAATATATATATTTCGTTAAAAAAAACAATATCTATTGTAACACATTTCCATTTTCCCAATTTAAATTAACTATGTAGTTGATTTTATTTTTGATATATTAATGATGGTTTGCTAACATATGCCGACAAAGAAAAAACATACAAATTAATCATCATCTTTCTGGTTAAACAATAACCTCAATTCAGAAAATAAAATAAAATAATAATAACTTTATTTTATCGATATAAATAAGTAGCTTATTTAAGCTTAGAGGTTTGTAGTTCTTTTCTCTTTTTATTTATCGATCTTTTTATTTTATTAATAATATTTTAAGGGTGTTGTAAATAAGTATAAAGTAAATTGAGGTGTCAACACAATTGAGATGTTAATTTACTACGATGGTGTATTTGCACTTTTAATTTTTCTTTACAAAAGTTATTCAATCCTTCAATTTCAAGTTGACAATATATTTGATTGTATCACATCAAGAAACAGTATAAAATTTATATTTATAAATGCTTAGAGGTTCTTCAACAAAAATATTTATGGCTAATTTTTCAACCAAAATTACATTTTTTTTTTACTAAAGAGCGATATTCATTCATTTAAATTGATAGAAATTACAACATTCGAAAACATTACCATTCAAAATTACTAAAAACGAAATTGATGAATTTGGTAACAGACTTACATCACTCATGTTAATAACATAAAGTGACATAATATCAACAAATGTAACAAAACCTAAAGAGTTTAGGTGTGCAGAATATCCATGGTCCTGGAGCTATAATGTTGTCGATGTCAAAGTCATTTACTGAATTTATACTTGATGGAAGTTAATCTGTCAATCTGAATAAACAAAACACTGCAACAAGACGTAAAATCAAAACGGCGCACCAAGATAATGAACAAACACATTGCCGCACTAAAACAACTAAACTAAAAAAAAGAATGAACGAAAAACTAAATCTATATAGAAATAACTTTTTGGATAAAAAAAGATTAAAAAAAGTCAAGATGGATGATTTTAGACCAAAATTTGATCATTAACCACTCCTCTATAATGAAAAATAAAAAAGCGATCAAATTAGAGAAACCTAATGGAACCAACTAAAATTATATATATATATATATATATTCTGCGGGTGACAATTTAGTTACATTTAAAATATATATTATTTAAAAATATATTATAGGGAATAAAGGGAAAAAAATATCAGGCTGGTAGTATACGTCAGTCTTGTACTCCATGTCTTACTTCGAAGTACTCTTACTTTTTGGCTCTTGATTTTGTTATGAAATACAACTACTTTTTGGCATTCTAGTAACAAATTCTTACTATAAAGTGCATCCAATACAAAGTGTAACCCATAATCCCCAGATGAGTTGTTTTTTCTTGTCTTGGTAACAAAGTACAATGTTGCTTGGGACACCCTCATAAACATTAAGAGAAATCAAATTTTGTTTGTTGGTTTTTTCTCATTCTCTTTTCTTTCTTCGACACATGTACATAGGAAAATCGATGCTTTAAAACATTTGAGTAATTTGAGAGTTTTCTTCTTCACTTTTTTTTTTCTTATAAAAGTTTGTACAAGTCTCTATCAAAATAGAGATTTGGGGACATGATAAATAACTATATTGCCCTTGTAATATTTAGGAATTGACAAAGACTCCCCCATGTGTATCTGACTTTCAATTGGATAATGACTAATATTTCAGGTTCATGATTTATTATTTTATGGGTTTTAATTGATATCCACGGTCAGGTTAAATAATTTTACAACGATAATTAATATAAATTATTAATTATGTAGTTATTTTAAAATGATAAGTACAATTGAGTTGTAAACAATACAATCAATTATTTTTATTATTTGTTCGCGTAAAAATTGATTATATTGAAATTACATTGTCTTTTTTCTCTTATTTTATTTTATGTTATTTATGTAAAAACAATTGATGTGTGTTTGCAGGGAAATTAGGTAATGGAAAGGGATTAACTTAGGGGGACATAGAAATAATTTGACACCAAGGAGGAAAATGATGGTTCAAAGAATGTGTCATAGTTTATATACATTGTTGAAAAAAATCTTAAGAAATGGATCTACTATTAATCATGGATTTTAAACAAGGTCAATTTTCATGAAAGCTGTAATAGATCACTTTGTTTAGACGAGTTGTCCTGTTATAAAGCCAAAACTTTTTCTCTGTTTTAGTTATAATGTTTTATATCATGATATTGAGATAGGAATAATTAGATCAATTTCAATTTGAAAATAAATTAAAGGGTAGGAAAAAAGATAAGTTATAGGGTAGTTATTATGGATAAGAAATACACGTGTAGTCCTTGAATGACAAGTAGAAGTCTTTATCAACCCTGGAAGACAGAGTAAAACACCCATAATTTAATCATATATAAAAAATAAAAAAAGTTAAATTTAAATATATTTTTAGCCTCTTAAAAGATATATTATTTTTATTTTTAGTCTCCTAAAACTTTTATGGTTTTACATTTTGGTCCTTAATTATTTGTCCTTATTATGAAAATATGTTAAATTAGGTAACCATATAACAAACTCCTATATTCAAAGAGTCTATAGCAAGGATATTTTTGTTAGTATAGTTTTAACTAAGGTTTTCTTACTAAAAAAGTTAGTTTTTTCTTTTTTTTTTATGACTGTACTAAACAAAGTTAGCTACTTGACATCAAAGTTAACAAATTTTGAAAATGAAAAACAAAAATGGACCAAAATATTTTGTGGGGCTATAAACAAAAAATTACTGCAGGACCGACCCATTTTCACATTTTCTTTTTGACTCACCCATGTTTCACATTAACAAACATATTAGAAATATTTTTATATGCCCAAGTTTTTTTATTTTAATATTTTTATGACCGACCCATATATGCTTCACTTTTTTAATTTTTTTATTTAAAAAAGTTCTTAGACCAAGCAGTAGACAAGAGTAATCTTGTGATTGATATAATTTAATCTTAATTCATGCTATCTTTTGTGTTGCAACCAATTAACTTTTGACAAGTAAGTACTAATTGATAGTATTTAAAAATACTTTTAACTTAATTGCAATTATTCTTATATATTAGTCATTGAGAAGTAAATTCTGCAGGTTATAGTGAACTTCATAAGATTATAAGGTGAAATTTTGTGCACTTAAACAGATCTAAGTCATAAAATCTTATATGTTACATGATGGAAAATTAGTCTATGTTTGGGACTAAAATAATATTATAAGCCAAGAGTTTGTCTTAACATTTCACAGGACCCATCTTTCACTTTTACATTTTTGGCCAAGCAATAGACAAAAGGTAATTCTGATTGATATGATTAATCTTTATTCGTTCCTTTTTCTTTTTAGTAAACAATTATATTGATCCTCATTGGACCACTAAGACAGTCGAAGTCTAGAGATATGACGTTAGTTGATGATGGTTGATGGTTGTTCCGCTCCTAGAAGGAATATTTGTGAGCACTCTGATGCTTAAGTCAGTAGGAATGGGGTGATAGAGGGCTAGTGAATGATGTGTACCTGATTTTTTTGGGATACAAAACCTCTTTTATAAAGATTCTCTAGATGTCGATGACATGACGACAATTATTCTCTTGCAGGGAATCCGGTCAAAATGCGGATAGTCTGTTGATCAACGATCCACAATCCTAATAAATAGAGCGATATAACGTGTCTTGAATTAGGCCTTCACTAGAGTAGGTTAAGGCTCAAATGCCATCGTGCATTGGAGAGTCCAGTCCGAAACATATATCATGTGCGAGGAACTGTAGAGACTAATCTCTCAAATATTGTATACATGACTAAATAGTTAAGAGATCCATATCAACAACTTATGTCATTCCATGGTTTCTTACATTAAGTTCAAATGCGAGTGATTAAGTCCCACATTGACTATGAATGAGTTCAATGTTGATAAATTAAAAGAGACAACTTATATACTATATGTTTTAAGGTTTTTGATAGATAAGTTATGTTCAAGTCTATTATACTTTCGTATCTTTAGACTCTCCAACAAATAATAAGAGAGTAGTACAAATAAATGTATAAGAAAAGTAACTCATATACCTATATCTTAAAATTTTGAATATCTAGTAGTCAAGAAGTATTCGATATGTTAATGCTGCCATGCCCAAAATTCTCAACAATTTATTTTATCTTTTGTTGCAACCAATTAAATTTTGACAAGAAGTACTAATTAATTAATACTTTTCTAAGTACTGCAACATAATTTCAATTGTCCTCGTTTATATCAAGTGAAAGGTAAAAATTTGAGTACTTAACCTCTCAAAGTCAGAAAATCTTGGATCACTACACGAAAAAACGCATATTACAGCGTTTTTTTTAAGCCATTTACAGCGCTTTTTCAAAAAAATAAGCGCTGTGGAAACGAGCGCTGTAAATGATACAACAGCGCTTTTAAAAAAGCGCTATAAAACATGTAAATACAACGTGCGCTTGTTATGCACATTTTACAGCGCTTCTTCACAAAAAAGCGCTGTAATATGCACCCCATTATATGAGTTATGGGTGTGCGTTTTACAGCGCTTTCTCAAAAAAGCGCTCTAAAATGCCCAACCATAATTTCATATATGGGTGGACATATTAGAGCGCTTTCTCAAAAAAGCGCTGTAATATGCCCAACCATAATTTCATATATGGGTAGGCATATTACAGCGCTTTCTCACAAAAGCGCTGTAATATGCCCACCCATAATTTCATATATGGGTGGGTATTTTACAGCGCTTTGTTGAGAAAGCGCTGTAAAATGCACACCCATAATTTCATATATGGGTGTGCATATTACAGCGCTTTCTCAAAAAAGCGCTGTAAAATGCCCAACCATAATTTCATATTATGGGTCTGCATTTTACAGCGTTTTTCTTGTACATTTTACAGCGCTTTCTCACGAAAGCGCTGTAAAAGGTGCACCATTAAAGCGCTTTAGAACAACATATTACAGCGCTTTGTAAAAAAAGCGCTGTAAAATGTGTGTTTTTTTTTTTTTTTAAACGCTGTAAATTAATTATTTGAAATGAAAAGCG
>NC_021164.2:25259632-25304530 GCF_000331145.2 Cicer arietinum | reverse complement strand
TATATATATATATAACCTAATTTACAACCTAAACTACATTCAGATCCATATTCATGTTCATATATTGTGTCCTATGATCATTTACATATAATAACTAACAGAATATACATTATATGCACTAGCTACCATATAATATTCAGATCCCTTGCCCAGCAGCAAGCTATTTCCCAGAAAATCAAATAATTTTCATGTCAAGCACGTACTGACACCATTCTTCCTTTAATTCCATCAGATCTTCCTCAGAATATGATGGACTGGAATTGGCAAAGTACTGCAATATAAAAATTGAACATATTATATTAAGTTAGTATCAAATATATAGATAATTTATATATGAAAATCATATAATGCAAATACCGTACCGTTTCTGGGATAATAGTTTTATTCTTCTCAACAATCTCCTTCATGAATCTCAATATGTAGTACCCACAGTCGATGTTATTTGTTTGACGAGGGCACTTTATTGAGATCCATGTAATGTTATTAGACTTCTGCTTCGACACTTTAGCACCTCTTTGAGCTCGATAAACTTTTAAGGCACTATCGAATGAATAAATGTGATTATTAGAGCATGAATATTTATATATATATATATATATAAATATATATATGTAAGAAATAAATGAATATTACTTACGTGTCGAGCATAATCTTTATTTTGGGGTGATTGGTGTAATTGCCGTGCACGGTATCCAAATAGTATACAACTTCAGAGACCGCATTGACTGCAAATAGCACCCAATGTGCCCTACAGAAACAAAAAATTGGTTAAGCAATTTTGTTTATAGACAACTAATAAATTAAATTCTCATCAATTAAAAAAGATAAAATTACGTACCCTGAATTATATGGTGCCAAGAACAATTTATCACTTTCTTTATTTCCTAAAAACATATCTACAATGTAGTTTTTTACATTCTCTGGATCGAGTTTCCACATCGACATCTTATGTGGAGACAAGAATGAGTATTTATTTGACAGTTTCCTCGTGCACACGACCTTCTCGTACAAAAACCTTCAATGAAAATTTTAAACTAGATTAATTACCAATACATTTAATTAATTACAAATAAATGCAATTAAAAGTATTTTTTACCTTATGTACAAGCAATGCAGTTAAAAGTATTTTTTACCTTATGTACAAGCTGATTACAGTAGCACTCAGCTCCTTATGTTCGAGAAGTTCGTACATGTGCTCCTTTTCGAGGTATTCAATATACTCATCTCCAAACATGTCTTTATTCATTTGTACGATGGGCGAATCGTTGCTGCTGCCCGTGTTCCTTTTTATTTGGATGTCAAGACACGCCCCGTATTTACCAAGGCGTGGCTGACTTTTATTAGGAGCAGCAGCAGCAGCGACCGATTTTCCCCGATCCAGATTTTTTGTTGCTGCAAGTTTGGCAGCTTTATTACCCTCCAGCCTTTGTAGTTTGGCAGCCCTATTAACCTCCAATTTTTGAGGTTTGCTGCCTTTTTTTGGCTGTAGGGGTGGTTTATTTATTTGGACCTACAAAAATGAGGTAAAATGTTAGTTTATTGAATCTGAAAAAATAAAAAACCTTAGGCAATAAATGTGACAAACCTTTTCGGGAGATGTAACTGATTTGTCCTTGGGAATCTTTTTTTGGAGGGCAACAAGGTGTGTGGGCCATGCCACGTAACTGCCAATAGCGTCGCTTAAGAACTTCATATCTCCATCGTTGTCCGGTATGGGCAACGGTGCAGTTGGTTCGAAAGCAACCGTAGGCGATACTTTGACATGGCCCGCGGGGATCGGAATATTGTGCAATACTTCTCCCGAAGTATTGTACAATATTCCTTTTCCCACCTTCCGTTGAGTCGGCGAGGACAAGTATAGGACACATGTAGTGACACCCTACATCAATAGTTAAAACATAAGTACAGTTAATATATAAGTTTGTTTAATACATAAGTAATTACATAAGCAAGTAAGTAGTAAGTAATTAATTACCTCGGGAATACTCTTCAAACCGACGTTGCAACTCCCGGTTTCACTCTCCATTTGTATTTCAGGTTGGAGCTGAACCGGAAGTTGCTTGTCTTTATTCGTATTCACCAAGAGTGCCACTTGCTCCGATAAGATTCTGAGCTTCTCTAATACTTCCTCGTTGGAAGGTTTTTGGCGCTTCTCTTGAGGAAAAAAGCTTTTGGGAGTTACGCCAAATCCTTTCCCCCTCACTCGACCGGAATACTCAGGGACATTAAACACTTTCCCAAGAATGTCCCTGCACGTATCCTTGTTGCCCTCTTGAGTTTCAGAACTTTGTTCAATAGTTTCCTAAAATACATGTAACATTAAAAAGATAAGTTCAATAGCATTTTTAAAATACAATATTAAAAAATATTAAAGTGATAATATACTTACACAAAGTTCTACAACTTTCTTGACATTTTCATTATCAACCACTCCTTCTTTGTTAACACGCGCTTCCTTCCATAAGATATGACGACCCAAGGGTTGATCGGCTTGGGTGTCTTTTCTCTATTCGTTAAAATCATAAACAAAATAATACAAATTAGTTACACACTATAGTTTATAATACAAATTACTTCATTATATAAAAGTGATGTTTAATTACTTACAATTTGTTGTTCAAGGCGTGCATATCCCATACGTGATTTCTTGTATGGGTGTTTTGGGTTGCTTGCCCGTTCGCGATTTGCCTTACTAATATTCTATATAAAAAAAAAATAGCAATTGTGTAAAAATTTAAAATACGCTACGAATATGAATAATAAAACACAAATGCTAATAAATTAATAACTTACGACAAACGCCGGGTCAGAACGTTTGGAAACAAATGCACTCCATTCATCCTTTGATATATAATGTTGATATATCTTTGGAGGTTCAGCATTTGTGTTTCCTTCTCTATCTTTTAGATAGAAATTTGAGAGATGGGATCTAAATCCACGATGGATTTTCCCAGCAACTCTCAAAACATATGACTTTCGTTCCTCATCAAGAACAAAAGTGGTCTGCAATGAAAACAATTATAAGTAATGTATTTTACAGAAAAAAAATTATAAATGACAAAAGAGTAGATCAAAATATTTACTTGAATGTCATTCCAGATGATATCTTTGGCATCCTTCAACGCCTTATCTCTCCAGTTGTCTATTGTTATTGGGACATTTTGACGAACAACAGCCCCAATGTAGCTTACAAACATGGAGCTGTTGGGGTCAACTGGCTGACCACTCTCGTTCCAGCCAACCTAATAAACTCATATAGTAAGTACATGCCCTAAACCCTAAAAAAAGATAAAAAAACACACAGCAAACAGAGTATATATAGTATACCTCAAATTTAATGCCATTACTCCTTGCTTTAATGACTTTCTGCATGATAGTTGCACCACGTTTGACTTCTTTTTCGTAAGTCTTAGAGGTGCCAACTTCTTCATTTTGAACTTCTAAATCTTTGTTTGTATCCATTTAACTACAACAAGTTCAACATGCACTTTAGTATAACATCAACAAGCTCAACATGGATCATGCATTATTATAAACAAACTCAACATGTATCAGTATATCTTAAAAAAGCTCAACATGCATTCTAATGATTACAAAAATTTAATAACATCAATACCTGAATAATGATGGTTCGAAGAAAGACGAAATGCAAAGAAAAGAGGGTTTGCAGAAAGTTCACAGAAATATGGTTCACAGAAATACGGTTTGAAGAAATACGTAATGAGGGTTACGTATTTCAATGAAAATATATTGTGTGAAATGGGAGAGATGATCTTGGATGGAAATAAGGTTCGAAATGAAGGAGATGATCGTGGAAATAAGGTTCGTAAAGGACGGGATGATAGGGTTTGCAAAAGAAGAGAAGAAATGAAGGTTGAGATGAAGGTTACGTAATGAAGAGGAAACATGCCTTTTACAGCGCTTTCACACATAAGCGCTCTAAAAGGCTTCTTTAGTTAAATTTTTAAAAGGCTCTTTTACAGCGCTTTTCCCAAATAAGCGCTGTAAAAGACCTCCGTGTGTTATTATGTTATATGAATGTTTTTTAAAGCCTTTTACAGCGTAAGCGCTCTAAAAGGCTTCTTTAGTTAAATTCTTAAAAGGCTCTTTTACAGCGCTTTTTTCAAATAAGCGCTGTAAAATCACCAAGAGTAAAAGGCCTTATTGTTTTTGTGTTTTGTTATGTTATGTTATTTTTTAAACAAGCTCAACATGCATGCAAAACCCACATAGTAGTAACTGGTCACCACAAAAATCCCTTCCTCTTCACCAAACTCTTCTCCTTTTATGCATCTTCTTCACAAACATCAAAGCTTACTCTTTCACAATTCAATCTCCACCCTTTTTGGGGATTCCCATGATGCGTACAAGGTGTTTGAAGAAATGGGTTAATGTCTGATGTTTTTTGGATTCCCATGATGCGTACAAGGTGTTTGAAGAAATGGGTTTTGTGTCTGATGTTTTTTGGATTCCCATGATGCGTACAAGGTGTTTGAAGAAATTAGTGTCTGATGAATATTATTTTTAAAGACTTTTTACAGCGCTTTGGCAAATAAGCGCTGTAAAATGTCTTTTTTACTCACTTTCCAAAGAGTCGTTTACAGCGCTTTGTGTGAAAAGCGTTGTAAAAGGTATAAAACACTCATTATTTTATTTTTAAAAGGATCTTTTACAGCGCTTTTTACACAAGCGCTGTAAAAGCCTTATAACGTGATGTGCAAACGTTATATGACCTACTACAGCGCTTGTTTTATAGCGCTTTGCATCAAAAGCGCTGTAATAGGTAGTTAAATTCAATGAAAGCGCATGTGTTTTACAGCGGTTGTAAAAAAAGTGCTGTAACTGATTCGAGAAAGCGCTTCCTTTTATAGCGCTTTTTTGACAAGCGCTGTAAAAGCCTTATAACGTGATGTGCAAACGTTATATGACCTACTACAGCGCTTGTTTTATAGCGCTTTGCATCAAAAGCGCTGTAATAGGTAGTTAAATTCAATGAAAGCGCATGTGTTTTACAGCGGTTGTAAAAAAAGTGCTGTAACTGATTCGAGAAAGCGCTTCCTTTTATAGCGCTTTTTTGACAAGCGCTGTAAAAGCCTTATAACGTGATGTGCAAACGTTATATGACCTACTACAGCGCTTGTTTTATAGCGCTTTGCATCAAAAGCGCTGTAATAGGTAGTTAAATTCAATGAAAGCGCATGTGTTTTACAGCGGTTGTAAAAAAAGTGCTGTAACTGATTCGAGAAAGCGCTTCCTTTTATAGCGCTTTTTTGACAAGCGCTGTAAAAGCCTTATAACGTGATGTGCAAACGTTATATGACCTACTACAGCGCTTGTTTTATAGCGCTTTGCATCAAAAGCGCTGTAATAGGTAGTTAAATTCAATGAAAGCGCATGTGTTTTACAGCGGTTGTAAAAAAAGTGCTGTAACTGATTCGAGAAAGCGCTTCCTTTTATAGCGCTTTTTTGACAAGCGCTGTAAAAGCCTTATAACGTGATGTGCAAACGTTATATGACCTACTACAGCGCTTGTTTTATAGCGCTTTGCATCAAAAGCGCTGTAATAGGTAGTTAAATTCAATGAAAGCGCATGTGTTTTACAGCGGTTGTAAAAAAAGTGCTGTAACTGATTCGAGAAAGCGCTTCCTTTTATAGCGCTTTTTTGACAAGCGCTGTAAAAGCCTTATAACGTGATGTGCAAACGTTATATGACCTACTACAGCGCTTGTTTTATAGCGCTTTGCATCAAAAGCGCTGTAATAGGTAGTTAAATTCAATGAAAGCGCATGTGTTTTACAGCGGTTGTAAAAAAAGTGCTGTAACTGATTCGAGAAAGCGCTTCCTTTTATAGCGCTTTTTTGACAAGCGCTGTAAAAGCCTTATAACGTGATGTGCAAACGTTATATGACCTACTACAGCGCTTGTTTTATAGCGCTTTGCATCAAAAGCGCTGTAATAGGTAGTTAAATTCAATGAAAGCGCATGTGTTTTACAGCGGTTGTAAAAAAAGTGCTGTAACTGATTCGAGAAAGCGCTTCCTTTTATAGCGCTTTTTTGACAAGCGCTGTAAAAGCCTTATAACGTGATGTGCAAACGTTATATGACCTACTACAGCGCTTGTTTTATAGCGCTTTGCATCAAAAGCGCTGTAATAGGTAGTTAAATTCAATGAAAGCGCATGTGTTTTACAGCGGTTGTAAAAAAAGTGCTGTAACTGATTCGAGAAAGCGCTTCCTTTTATAGCGCTTTTTTGACAAGCGCTGTAAAAGCCTTATAACGTGATGTGCAAACGTTATATGACCTACTACAGCGCTTGTTTTATAGCGCTTTGCATCAAAAGCGCTGTAATAGGTAGTTAAATTCAATGAAAGCGCATGTGTTTTACAGCGGTTGTAAAAAAAGTGCTGTAACTGATTCGAGAAAGCGCTTCCTTTTATAGCGCTTTTTTGACAAGCGCTGTAAAAGCCTTATAACGTGATGTGCAAACGTTATATGACCTACTACAGCGCTTGTTTTATAGCGCTTTGCATCAAAAGCGCTGTAATAGGTAGTTAAATTCAATGAAAGCGCATGTGTTTTACAGCGGTTGTAAAAAAAGTGCTGTAACTGATTCGAGAAAGCGCTTCCTTTTATAGCGCTTTTTTGACAAGCGCTGTAAAAGCCTTATAACGTGATGTGCAAACGTTATATGACCTACTACAGCGCTTGTTTTATAGCGCTTTGCATCAAAAGCGCTGTAATAGGTAGTTAAATTCAATGAAAGCGCATGTGTTTTACAGCGGTTGTAAAAAAAGTGCTGTAACTGATTCGAGAAAGCGCTTCCTTTTATAGCGCTTTTTTGACAAGCGCTGTAAAAGCCTTATAACGTGATGTGCAAACGTTATATGACCTACTACAGCGCTTGTTTTATAGCGCTTTGCATCAAAAGCGCTGTAATAGGTAGTTAAATTCAATGAAAGCGCATGTGTTTTACAGCGGTTGTAAAAAAAGTGCTGTAACTGATTCGAGAAAGCGCTTCCTTTTATAGCGCTTTTTTGACAAGCGCTGTAAAAGCCTTATAACGTGATGTGCAAACGTTATATGACCTACTACAGCGCTTGTTTTATAGCGCTTTGCATCAAAAGCGCTGTAATAGGTAGTTAAATTCAATGAAAGCGCATGTGTTTTACAGCGGTTGTAAAAAAAGTGCTGTAACTGATTCGAGAAAGCGCTTCCTTTTATAGCGCTTTTTTGACAAGCGCTGTAAAAGCCTTATAACGTGATGTGCAAACGTTATATGACCTACTACAGCGCTTGTTTTATAGCGCTTTGCATCAAAAGCGCTGTAATAGGTAGTTAAATTCAATGAAAGCGCATGTGTTTTACAGCGGTTGTAAAAAAAGTGCTGTAACTGATTCGAGAAAGCGCTTCCTTTTATAGCGCTTTTTTGACAAGCGCTGTAAAAGCCTTATAACGTGATGTGCAAACGTTATATGACCTACTACAGCGCTTGTTTTATAGCGCTTTGCATCAAAAGCGCTGTAATAGGTAGTTAAATTCAATGAAAGCGCATGTGTTTTACAGCGGTTGTAAAAAAAGTGCTGTAACTGATTCGAGAAAGCGCTTCCTTTTATAGCGCTTTTTTGACAAGCGCTGTAAAAGCCTTATAACGTGATGTGCAAACGTTATATGACCTACTACAGCGCTTGTTTTATAGCGCTTTGCATCAAAAGCGCTGTAATAGGTAGTTAAATTCAATGAAAGCGCATGTGTTTTACAGCGGTTGTAAAAAAAGTGCTGTAACTGATTCGAGAAAGCGCTTCCTTTTATAGCGCTTTTTTGACAAGCGCTGTAAAAGCCTTATAACGTGATGTGCAAACGTTATATGACCTACTACAGCGCTTGTTTTATAGCGCTTTGCATCAAAAGCGCTGTAATAGGTAGTTAAATTCAATGAAAGCGCATGTGTTTTACAGCGGTTGTAAAAAAAGTGCTGTAACTGATTCGAGAAAGCGCTTCCTTTTATAGCGCTTTTTTGACAAGCGCTGTAAAAGCCTTATAACGTGATGTGCAAACGTTATATGACCTACTACAGCGCTTGTTTTATAGCGCTTTGCATCAAAAGCGCTGTAATAGGTAGTTAAATTCAATGAAAGCGCATGTGTTTTACAGCGGTTGTAAAAAAAGTGCTGTAACTGATTCGAGAAAGCGCTTCCTTTTATAGCGCTTTTTTGACAAGCGCTGTAAAAGCCTTATAACGTGATGTGCAAACGTTATATGACCTACTACAGCGCTTGTTTTATAGCGCTTTGCATCAAAAGCGCTGTAATAGGTAGTTAAATTCAATGAAAGCGCATGTGTTTTACAGCGGTTGTAAAAAAAGTGCTGTAACTGATTCGAGAAAGCGCTTCCTTTTATAGCGCTTTTTTGACAAGCGCTGTAAAAGCCTTATAACGTGATGTGCAAACGTTATATGACCTACTACAGCGCTTGTTTTATAGCGCTTTGCATCAAAAGCGCTGTAATAGGTAGTTAAATTCAATGAAAGCGCATGTGTTTTACAGCGGTTGTAAAAAAAGTGCTGTAACTGATTCGAGAAAGCGCTTCCTTTTATAGCGCTTTTTTGACAAGCGCTGTAAAAGCCTTATAACGTGATGTGCAAACGTTATATGACCTACTACAGCGCTTGTTTTATAGCGCTTTGCATCAAAAGCGCTGTAATAGGTTCCGTTATTTTTAAAATATAATTACAACAGCGCTTGTGTTTAGCAAGCGCTGTAAAATGGGCGCTGTTAAATGTCATTTTTGGCGTAGTGGATGTCATTTTCATCTTTACAGAATGAGAGCCTTAATCTCCAATTTATAAGAAACACAAAATTATGCCATGAAAAGACGAAAAAAATATAAAGGGAGCATTGCTTTGTTGGGGGGTGTTCATTGTTTGCTTCTGAAGTATGTCATTAAGTGGTTAGCCCCCTAATGAAACTCATGCATAAAATGTAAGATACACACAACAATATAATAATAAGTTTCACATTAACAAACCATTGTCTAGCATTATGCCCTTTTACCATTAAATTAAAATGCAAACAGACTCAAGAACAATCGAATGAGATAACTCGCGTCTCTCTTAACTTAATTAATTACATTGATTTGAATTTGAATCAATCTTCGTAAATATAGCATTAAAACCCTCAAATAAAAGTTCTATCGTTTATATAATCTTATCTATAATTTGAGGAATTAATATTCGTAATGTATATTCAAGATACGTCTAGTATATCTCTCTTTCTCAATACAACAAAATAGTAATTTATATACTATTAAAAATAATAAAATTAGCAAACCGTAAAAAATTAAATCTTTCTTTAATTTCTTCATCATAAAATTAAAGATAAATTTCATATTAAATATAATGATCATACATTTTTAATGTCAAATAATTTAATAAAGATATTCAATAAAAGACCGATATATCTCTAAGTCATATGATATAAATTCTTATTAAATGTTAGTATAAAAGAGTTTTAAACTAATGTTACATATTCTTTAACTTAATTCGTTACATGTTTTCCTCTCTAAAATTCTCTCATTGATTTAATATATTTTTTTAAGGAGCGATAGACAACATAGTCCTCTCTCAATAGCCTCAATACACGTGAATTTGAAGTTTAAAACCAAGTGAGAGAGTATTATGTGAAGTGGAAGCAAAATAGTTCCTGTTCCATATAATAATAGTAATAATAAATAAAATAAAAGATTATGATTACCTTGTGAGTGAAGTAAAATGTATCGAAAAAGACAAGAATTGAGTCAAAGACAAGAAGACCAACCATCCTTCTCTGTCTCTCTCTCTCTTGGGGTCCCCCTCCAATCCGTTTTCCACTCTACCTATATCAACCAACACAATCTCTTCTCTCTCTCATTCATATTCATATTTTAAGCAAACCGCCAAACCCCACAAACCATCACTATCATCATTACCATTTCCCACCCCATGAAGCTTTCTCTCTCTCTCTCTCTCTAAATCATCACTCACCTATATAGCTTTCTCGAATATCTCTTTCACAAATCACTTAAAAACAACAACAAAAACTAAAAAAAAAACCTCAAACTCAAAGGACTTCTTCATAAGAACTAGTCTCTCTCTCTCTCTCTCTCTCTCTCTCTCTCTCTCTATAATGCAAATGAGGAAACCGGATTTGATCACGGGAATAAACAACAAAATGAACAACAACAACAACAACAACAACATTAGCAAGAACAAGCTAAGGAAAGGTTTATGGTCACCTGAAGAAGATGAGAAGCTTGTAAGGTACATGATAACTAAAGGACAAGGTTGTTGGAGTGACATTGCTAGGAATGCTGGTCTTCAAAGGTGTGGCAAAAGTTGTCGTCTTCGTTGGATAAATTACTTGAGACCCGATCTTAAGCGTGGCGCATTTTCGCCACAAGAGGAAGAACTCATCATTCATTTGCACTCCATTCTTGGCAATAGGTACATTCTCTCTTCATAATTCACTTCAACAATGATATATATTTTTCTTCAAATTTTGACCCGTGCATAGTTCTAAATTATGGTAGGTTATTGTAATTGCGATGATATAAATATTTTAGTGGTATATGCAATGTCATTGCAATCACAATAGTATTTGCATTGATTTTTTTTTTTTCTCGCAATTTATCACATTATCAAAATTTACAATGTAATTATAACTACAACTGCAATTTAAAACTATAAAATGGTGTCCTCAAACTAGTTTACATGTAATAATTTGTGCATAAGTAGACTCTTGAATGAGAGGTCTAGATCTCTAGTTCGATTGCCATGGGATTTTTTTTTTAGGAGTGGTGATAGATACATGAAGGAAATCGATTAAGAGAACCAAAAAATGAATAATTTTCTTACCATGTGGTTGATACAATACTACATTATGAATCAACAAGAAGATTACATTTTCCAATCAAAGACAAATTAAATAAATAAAAAAGAATGTCTTTTACAAAGTATTATAGATGAAATGTAAGAGATTAAGTACATTTTGTTTTATGATCATACTTCCTTTCGAACATTATTTTTAAAACCATTCACTTTATTTAATTAATTAGTATAAATAAGGAATTATCCGGACTGGTCTCCTAAGTGTTCCTCACTTATTAAAATTTCAGATCTTAAGATTTGTAGGTACATTTTATATAGAATATATAATTTGGTATTTTTTAATTTAATTTAAAATAGAGTTTAATCCACTGGTTTCATAACAAAATAAAATGCGTAGCATAAAAGCATGTCAGGGTTAATATGCATTAACTATTAAGGTCTATAACTTTAAACTTAAGAATGGTCTGACCTGACCCATAACTATACTCGTAGGCTTTAAAAATCTCTACTAAATCATTATTATTGTTTTTGAAGGAAAAATAAAACATTATTAAATATTAGAACTTTTGTACTAAACACGTAGGTATGATTCAGAGATGCAAATAAGAATATCAGATAAATTTTAAAACAATTAAAATGTGCTAAATAATGTATTATTGGTAGCGGCGTGAATTTATTTATTTTTAATTAAAAAATATTTTAATTAATTATTAATATTTTAACTCACATATCTTCTATTTTATTTTTAATATTTCATAAAACTCGGGTTATCAATTTTTTTTTATCACTTTAACATATTTAAAATATATTCTGTCTATGATATAAAGGCAAGTAAAATAGAAAATAATTTATTTAATCACTACATAGTTCATTGTTTTCTGATGCGGCCATTAAAACTTATTGCGTTGTGGCGGTTGCTAGCACTCTTTTAGATGTTATGTCCTTTAAATTGAATAAAGATGGGTTATACTCCAAGCTTGATTACGAGTACTATTGAAACTCTTTAACTATAGTTTGTTTTTCATTTGGGTTTGACAAAGTTTGACACATTAGTATTCAAAAAAGGAATATTGAATATCATGTCTCGAGTTCGAACTCGAAACTTTGCAGTTATGTATGAGTTTATTTATCATTTTTTTTATAAATACAAAAAATACATAAATTAATATGTAATAAAATATATATATATATATATATATATATAGAATCAAAATATATAGAATTAAATTCCTATATTAGAGTGGCTATTTTATTTTTATATAATGAAATGATGTTTCTGGGGGAACACTTCCTTTTGTGAGTCTAGTTTATAATTTTTATATGAAAAACTCAACAATATAGTGGATCATGTAACATGGATATGTTAAAGTAAAAAAATGTAAGACTTATATAAAAAGGCGATGTAATATTGATTTGAGATTAATATGTATATCATATTTGTACGGATCATGTTTTTAAAGTAAAGAATGGATTCAAAACTTTGTTAGATGGTGCAGAAAAAAAAACCGCAAAATCCGATCCAATTTATCGTAATCGATTAGTTAACATGTTGGTTAACCGTATTAGGTTTTGAAATTAAAGAATAATAGTAATTTTTTGACATAGAAAATAATAATTATGATTCTAGATGTTTTTAGTTTTTTTAAAATCTCAATCTTTAAAAATCAATTGTAAAAAAAATGATTCACATCTAGATTCTAATTCGAAAGCTTTTTATAAAAGATAGATATTTTTAGTCCCTCAAAATTGTCTCTATATATAATAAATAAAACATAAATTAAAAAAAAAAAACAAAAATTTGAGGGACTAAACAGGAAATAAATTAAAGTACATATCTTATGATTAGTATTTGTTTATATAATTTCAAATAAAGCTGTTTAAAAAAGATATAATTAATTTCAATTTTCTATGAAATCAAGTGTATTTATTTTTCTTTTAATTTATTAGATGAATTTGTTGAATGAGTTTATCTAATACGATCTTTTTGAAAATATTTTATTAAAATTTACTAAAAATAATAAAATTCAAACACCTTTAGACCTAGTCTACATTAGTCGTTGGGTTTCATATTATATAAAAATAATTGACAAAAACTTATTTTTCTTCAACTATTGTAATATTTTAATTTTAATTATTAATTAATTTCTATACATGAATAAAATCTCAGGTGGTCTCAGATTGCAGCACGACTACCAGGTCGCACCGACAATGAAATAAAGAACTTTTGGAATTCCACACTAAAAAAGAGATTGAAAACCAACAACAACAACACCAGTCAATCTCCAAGTGACTCATCAGATCAACAAATAGATGTTTTTGATATGAAAAACAATATGATCATGCCAATTAATGAACAAGATCTCATGACATTATGCATGGATAATTCCTCATCGTCAACATCATCATCATCCATCCAATCCATGCAAATGCATGCCATGGTTTTGTCTGACCAATTTGATCATCCATTTTCCTTGTTGTCCAATATTAACAACATACCTACCTGCTTAACACAAGATGGCAATATGGTTGTTGATGATATTGGGCTTCATAGTGATGATCATTATGGGATTTTGGAGGCTAATAATAAAATGGGGTTATTAGAAAATGACTTTGAACTTCCTCCACTAGAAAGTAGAATTAGCATGGAAGACAAGAGTATGATCCCATTAATTAATCATAATGTCATGAAAAGCTATAATATCAACCACTTCAATAATAGTTGCTTCAATAATACTAATCAAATTCAAAATTCTAAGGTTGAGGACTTTTTTGGGTTTGGAAATCATGGACAAGGGGAAAACTTAAGAATGGGAGAATGGGATTTTGAGGGTTTGATGCAAGATATGTCCTATTTTCCTACCCTTGATTTTCAAGTTTAATTCTCCTTCAATTCTTTGAAATTTCCATATTCATCTACTATCTTCTTTGTTTCTTTTGTTAAATCTCAACTTTTAAATTAATTTATTAGTTGATAGATTATTACTATCAACTGTTAAATTAATTTAACAATTAAGATTTTTGGAAAGAATTAGAAAAATAAACTGAAAATGCCCACCTAGCTATCCACTCTAGAATCCTATTCTCTCTTATACTTTATATCTATTCTCTTTATTATCTCCTCATTTCTTCTTAATCTTCTCTCTTATTTTTGCATAATATACACAATTAATGCTCTCAATATACAAGGTGACCCAAACAACTTAGGGAGTTTCATTTGGGCACCCATTCTTTCTTATCTTTACTTTTCAAAAATATAAACAACTTAAAGACAAACCCTTTTGCTTGTTACATATATCTTGTCTTGTCACACATTGTTTCTTTTCTTGTTTTTCAAATTGAATTGGGTTTCCTTATGTTGTACTTCGTGTCATTTTTTTGGTAAAAGGTTGGTGCAATAACCAAAGGATCTTATATCTTCAAGAGAAATTAAATGTGAATAGTGTTCATTTATTAGAATTGTCTATAGAGGCAGAATAAAGCTAGCTTAGTTGAAATTGTATATGTAGCATTGTGTATAGCACTCGGAATTGTCGAGTTGCAAGTTGTTATTTTAGTGGTGATATAGATACACAAGATGTAATTGTAAACATACAAATAAAGTATCAAATTTGAAATTCATTCACTTTGTTTCTCTCTTAGTTTTTGTCATTATTAGAGATTCTTACATGATAAAAAATAAATAATTTTTATCAAGAATTTCTAAAATAATTTTCTATGATAAATTATTTAAATTAATTTCTTATTTGAAAATTTATTTTTAAAATTATATTTTAAAAAGGTTATAACCAACAGATAGAATACCATAAAAATCATTTATAGAAAAAGCTGAACAAATGGATACATTATATAAAGGATTATGTATTTTACTGTTGAGATTACAAAGCACAACAGAAACTCGGTAAATTAATTATTTCTCGTGTAATCGGAACTCATAAATTACCACCACAAATAAGAAGAAGTGTTGATTGCTGGTGAAGTAATTGCTGATGAACTAATATTTAAATTTGGTTCCAATAGTCCCCCACAAGCTAATGGATGTTAGATATCTAGCACACCAAGCTTGGACATGTAACTGAAAATATAACTTAGATAAGACCTTTGGTGAATAAATATGCAATCAAATCAGTGCTAGAGACATAGCTGCATGGTTCCATTGTTGGTTTTCTCTCGAACACTACGACGATCAATATCAAGATATTTGATTATCTCATGAAAAACTATAGTTGCTGCTGTGAACAGAAAACACTACTTTTATATATTCTGTTAAAATGAAAATACAACATTGGTCTTTATATAGTCCCATTACTGCTAATCTAAGAAAACAAATAAATACTATTAATAGCCCACTATCTCTTGGCCTTCCAACTACAACAGAGACTTTGTCTTTCAACTAACTTATTAATAGAAACCCACTAAATATAACATTAAAGTTTATTCAACAAAACTCCCCTATAAACTTAAATGTTCCTTCTATCTATCATGCCTATCAGCTTCTTGCCTCTTTCGAAAATTTCTTTCGATAATGGTTTTGTGAAGATATATGCTGCTTGATCCTTGCTTGCTACATGCCTCAATTCGACACTTCCTTCTTTCACATGTTCTCGAATAAAGTGGAAGCGAACGTCAATGTGTTTGCTTCTTTCATGGTTTGCAGGATTCTTTACTAACTCAATTGCTGATTTGTTGTCCACTTGTATGACTGTTGCACCTACCTGTTTTAGCTCCATTTTGCTCAACAATCTTCTAAGCCATATTGCATGACAAACACACAAAGATGCTGCCACATATTCAGCTTCACATGTCGAGAGCGTTACTATCGGTTGCTTCTTAGAAAGCCAAGTAAGTGCGGTATTTCCCATGAAGAACACATATCCTGAAGTGCTTTTCTGATCGTCTATATCTCCACACCAATCACTGTCGGAGTAACCAACCAGCTTGTAATCTTTTGTTCTTGAGTAAAACATTCCAAATGACAATGTTCCTTGGATGTACCTCAGGATTCGTTTCAATGCCTTCCAATGTGAATATACTGGCTCCTCCATGAATCGACTTACAATGCCGACACTTAATGAAATGTTCGGCCTTGTACATGTGAGATAGCGAAGACTACCTACCAAGCTTCGATATTTGCTTGCTTCGACACGTTCTCCTCCATCAAATTTCGACAGCTTCGCACCTGGTTCCATTGGTGTCGAAACTGGATTACAATCTTTCATTTTGAATCTTTCCAGGATTTCCTTTGCATATGTCTCCTGTGATATGAAGATTCCCGCTTCTTCTTGTCGAACCTCAAGACCAAGAAAAAATCTCATAAGACCTAAGTCTGTCATCTCGAATTCACGTGTCATTGTGCCCTTGAATTCTTCTATCATCTGACCATTGTTACCCAAGAAGATAAGATCATCGACATAGAGAGCAACAAGTAACATATTACTTCCATTCTTCTTTACATACAGAGCATGTTCGTAGGGACATTGCTTGAAGCCATTCTCTTTGAAATATGTGTCGATGCGTGTATTCCATGCTCGCGGTGCTTGCTTCAACCCATAAAGCGCCTTCTTCAATTTTAGCACTTTTTCTTCTTTTCCGACTTTCATGTATCCGGGTGGTTGTTCGATGTAAACTTCTTCTTCGAGCACACCATTTAAAAATGCTGACTTGACATCCATTTGAAATATTGGCCATTTGAATTGAGCAGCTTGAGAAATGAGCAATCGAATTGTCTCCATTCTTGCAACAGGCGCAAATACTTCGTCATAGTCAATTCCTGCTTTCTGTTTGTATCCCTTCGCAACAAGTCGCGCCTTATACCGTTCTATTTCGCCTTGAGCATTCATCTTTTTCTTGAATACCCACTTCACACCAATGGGTTGACTTCCTTTTGGTAATTCTGATAGTTCCCATGTGTTGTTACGTTCAATGGCCTTAATCTCTTCGATCATGGTAGTTTTCCATTTTTCGTCTCGCAGCGCCTCTTCGAGGTTAATGTTTTCAGTATTTGCCAAAAGACATACAAGGTGTACCTCTTCTGTCGTTTCATACAAATCTTGCAGACTTCGCATTCTGGGTTGTAGAGGTTCATCTTCATTGTCAGACTCTTCAAGTTCTGTTGAAATGCTTGTTGGTATGGCGATAGATGATTCTTCAACTTCGACATTAGCTTCTATCGAATTGTTCCAGTCCCACTTGCTCTCTTCGTTTATTCGAACGTCTCTACTCACTATCAACTTCTTGCTTATGGGATCGAATAGCTTGTACCCTTTTGTCTTCTCATCATACCCAATGAATATGTACTTCTGAATTTTGTCTTCAAGCTTCGTTCTTCGTTGATCTGGTACGTGTGCATACGCCACACTACCAAATATTTTGAGATGAGAAACTGTTGGCTTATGTCCGCTCCATACTTCTTGTGGTGTTTGATCTTCTAACTTCGAATGTGGATATCGATTCTGAACATAAATAGCACATTTTACAGCTTCTGCCCAGAATTCCTTCGACATGTTCTTGCTTTTAAGCATTGATCGAATCATGTCGAGAACTGTTCGATTCTTCCTTTCAGCCACACCGTTTTGTTGAGGTGAATATGGTGCAGTTAGAAATCTCCTTATGCCCTGCTCTTCATAATACTTCATAAAGGCTGTTGAAATATACTCACCACCTCTGTCAGATCGAACGACTTTGATGTGTCTTTCAGTTGCCTTCTCCACCATTACTTTGAACTTTTTGAACACCACGAATGCTTCAGATTTTTCTTTCAAGAAATAAACCCAGGTTTTTCGTGAGAAATCATCGATAAAGGAAATGAAGTACCTTTTGCCACTGAAAGATTCTGGAGTGATTGGCCCACATATGTTGGTATGAATCAGTTCGAGAATATGTTTAGCTTGATATTCTGCCTTCTTTTGAAATGAGGTTCTTGTTTGTTTGCTAAGCACACATTCTTCACAAAACTTTCCTTCATAGTCCATGTCTGGTAGCCCGTGCACCATGTTCTTTTTCGCCAACCTTTTCAAACCAGCATGATGTAGATGACCAAAGCGTAGATGCCACAACGACGCTTTGTCTTTGACATTGACTTTCAAACATTTTTCTTGAACGCTTCTCAAATTCAATTTGTACATTCGATTTCTCCCCATCTCGACTTGAGCAATCAGATGCCCTAGCTTGTCCTTCAAATGCAGTATCCGATCTTTTATAAGTATCGAATAACCTTTTTCTGTAAGTTGCCCCAAGCTCAGGATGTTGGTCTTGAGATCTGGTACATAATAAACATCCTTGATTGATCCAATCAAGCCATCCTTTTGTAAGTAATAGATTGTACCCTTGCCTTCGACTTTCACTTTCGATGCATCTCCGAAAGACATATGACCATCTTCAATCTATTCCATTTCTTTAAACAGGTGTTTGTGACCACACATATGATTACTTGCCCCTGAGTCTAGATACCACATGGTGTCATTACTGGTGTTGATTTCATTTTGAGCCATCAAGAGAAAGCCTTCATTCGCTTCAGCTTCCAAAACTAGATTGGTTGTTTCTTCTACCTTCTTTTTGACTTGACAATGCTTTGCAAGATGTCCCACTTTACCACAGTTATAGCATTTGTAGGAGTTGCAATCCTTCGCGTAATGACCATACTTCCCACACTTGTAACATTCAAAGTTGGAGTAGTTCGACCGACCACCTCTTTGACCACGTCCTCTGCCACACCCAGTTTGCTGGCTTGACTGTCCTCTCTCGAAGTTGTTGCCTCGACCACCTCGACCATGACCTCCACGACCATGTCCTCTTCCCCGAAAGTTTTGAGAAAAGAGTACCTTTTCGTCTTTAATTGACTCCTTGGTTTGATGTGCTTCCTCGACTGCTTCTTCCTTCTTTTTCATCTTACGTTGTTCGTGTGCTTCGAGAGAACCAGCGAGCTCTTCGACTAAGAGTATCGAAAGGTCCTTCGACTCTTCTATTGCACACACAATATTCTCAAATTTATCTATTAAAGATCTCAGGATCTTTTCGACAACTCGTGCATCAGTCACCGTTTCGCCATTTCTAGTGAGTTGATTCACCACTGTTTGTACACGCATTATGTAGTCAGATATTGTTTCTGACTCCTTCATATGCATCCTCTCCAATTCACCACGAAGAGTTTGAAGTTGAACTTGCTTCACTCGATCTGCTCCTTCGAACGCCTTTTTTAACGTGTCCCATGCTTCTTTCGACGTAGTCGAACCGGAAATTTTCTCAAAGCCTGAGTCGTCAACTGCTTGGAACAGCATGTATAGTGTCGTCTTATCCTTTGACCGTGTCTCTTTCAACGCCTTGTTTTGAGCTTCCGTATATCCCGCAGTATTTGTTGGTTCTTCAAACCCATTTCTGGTCACCTCCCACGCCTCTAGGGCTCCAAGAAGAGCTTTCATTTGGACACTCCAATTATCGTAATTTGACTTCGTTAGTCGCGGCAACGACATTTGACTCATCACGTTTGCCATTTGCTCTGATGCCAATTTGTGAACAGAAAACACTACTTTTATATATTCTGTTAAAATGAAAATACAACCTTGGTCTTTATATAGTCCCATTACTGTTAATCTAAGAAAACAAATAAATACTATTAATAGCCCACTATCTCTTGGCCTTCCAACTACAACAGAGACTTTGTTTTTCCACTAACTTATTAATAGAAACCCACTAAATATAACATTAAAGTTTATTCAACAGCTGCTATATAAAGGGTGCTTTGATTGTAACAATAAAGAACTGGTGTCTTGATAGAAGTAATGTTCAAGTCCTCAAAAAGATATACATGCCACTGTAATTCACATGTTATTGTTGCCAAGGCCTTATATTATGTTGCCAAGGTCTTACATCTTACTCATAATCTGAATACATTTGTTTGATGCATGTCCTAATTTAAAATGCCAAAGAACTGATACATGAATGATATGAATGCTATTTACATTATTTTCAAAATTCCTACAATCTAGATTAGACCCTTGAAGATAGAACAATCCATTTTTCAACTTAGTTGAACCAATTTTCCCTACGATCTTGTTGTCCTGTATAACACAAGCATTAGTACGGAAAATAATGGAACATTGGAGTGATTTACATAACTTAGCAATATAAATTAAATTAAAAGAAAATTGTGGTAAATATAGCACATCATGTAATCTTAAACGGTTAGTAAATATGACTAATCCTGCATAATGTGCTATAGCTGAATTTCCATTTTGTAAATTGACAGTAATGAGATTCATTTTGAAAATTTTGGAATAGGAATAAATTTAAACAAATATGATATGTGGCACCAGAATCCAATATCCAAGATTCAATTTTCAAATCAAAATTAGAATAACGATTAGTTGGTTTACCTGTTGAATCATTTGTTGGTGTTAATCCAACTTGTGACAAAGACAATATATTTGTTGATGTTAATTCAAGGATAGCTTGTTGAATTTGTAGATGGAAAATGTACAAGAAAGGGGAGGAGCTTTGAATTGTGTATTCAGTTATTAAGAAATTTTTTGATTAACAAAGGGTGAAAATAAAACAAGTAAAAAGAAACAAAGGCAGTAAACAGAAGGAAGAGGGATAAGACAGTAATTTATCATAGTTCTCCACCAACCCAGTAGTTACGTTTAGTCCCTTCACTTAGAAGGATTTAATCTAGTAATTCAAACCAAATTACAATCACTTAACTTCACAAATTAGATCTTCTCAACATCCAACTTGAAAACCACAAGTCATTGAGGATTACAGCCACTATTGGGCCAAGTTATACAAGTGTTTAGTTTCTATTTCCAGGGTTACTCTCATTGAAGGATGTTTATAGTAATACTCACTGACTTAGCACAATTAGAATGATATTACAATTGAGTGTTAAAAAATCTAAGTATTTGATGATTGATTGATATTCATGTAATTTCTCGGATTTTAATCCAAGCTCCTAAACATATATGATCCGAATAGCCAGTCACTAAGCTGTTCACACAGAAGTCACTCATACCAATGGAGAAAATTAAACTAGCCACTAAGGCGTTCACAAAGATGCATATGGTATGTCATAACACTGATAATGATGCTCAAAATGTACAAATCACTAGCCACTTAGGCAACCACAAAGAAAAAAGGTTCATAACACAAATAACCAGTCACTTAGACAACCACAAAGATAAAACTATTCAAACCACAAAATCACCTGCCACTTATGCAACCACGAAGACAAAATATTCCAAATTAAATTTTTTAATCACATAAGACCTCAAATTTATATTCTCATGGATGTTCATAGTTAGAACTCAATAACTTCAACACATCAAATATTCAAGTGAATAAATATCTCAAAATCACCACTTTCATTTTAATAATCCATAAGATTCGATTTGGCTACTTGTTATTGATAAAAATTAAAACTCATATCACCAATAATAAAATAACAATATAAATTTTATTCCTTTCAGTATAAAATTTTCCACATTATAAAAATGAACTATACATTAATTATTTCAATAATCAATTTTCTAATATTGTCATAATTAAAAATATAAAATTCTCATCAATTTCATCAAGAAACGTATATTGTTCATAAAGGTCAAATTTTAAATTTTAAATACTCAAAAATTCAAGACTTAAAATCAAATACATCATAAAAAACATATTACTCATGATATCATCATAAAAATTATAACTTTATAATTAAGTACTTTAAAATACGTAAGGCGTTAAATATTTTCACTACAGACATATTTATCAAGGTATAATAATAAAAATAGAACTCTATAATTAAGTTCATCAAGATAGATGCATTACTCAAAAGAAGAAACAATCAAAACATTATAGTTAATTTCTTTACGACGAAAATAAAATTAACATTTTTCTTTTAAGATATTCAAACATCATATCAATATCTTACGAACCGCTAATTTAATATCTAGTCTAATTCGCATGGGCAAAAACCCTTACCTTGAGTGCTTTTCTTCCAGGTGTCACTATATAGTCCTAAAAAATCTCACCAAGATGAAGGAAGGAAAGTTTAGAACTTCGACCAGAATGCGAGGTGTCGTGGCAAAAAAATTCAAGTGTTTCTCGAATTCAATGGAGTTGCCATCAAAATTTATTTTAAAATAGGGAAAAATATTGGGAAACCTTAAAAATAAAAATAAAATGGTATTTGAAACCAAATTTTGAGTTTGGGAGTCGATTATACGTATGGAAGGTATTAACACCCTACGACATCCGTTAAAATACGATTACCTATAATTAATTGTGCAAGATTAATATTAACTTAAGTATATTTATTTCTCCTTATTATTAAATATGAATAACAATTATTATTTTTTTAATATCCTTATTATTAAATATGAATAAAAATTATTTTTTTTAATATGATTTTGGACTAAATGTGTGCTTAAGAAATAAATGCGGATGTATTGATTGTTTTTAAAGAAAATTGTTTTGTTTGATTTGAGTAATTATTTTAAAATGCGAGTTTTAGGACGATCAAGTTGTACAACTTGTGTCTCAAAATCTCAAGGAGTAAAAAAAGATGTCATATCTAATTTAATCCTGTTAAGAATATTTTATTATTTTCAATTTTAAAATTTAGTTTCAAAACCACCAAACAGTTCAATTTGTGTCTTTACAACTCAAAGATTAAAAATGTCACATCTAATTAGTCAAAAAATTTAAAAAAAAAATTGATTTTAGATTTATTTATTTATTAAAACTAAATGTTAAAATTATCAAATTGTATAATTTGTATTCTGCAACTCAGGGATTAAAAATTTTTATTTTTAATTAACATCTAATAATTTTTATTTATTAATTTATATGTGAAAATGAGATTTAAAATCACCAAGTTGTCACAAAGTGTATCCTAATAACTTGAAGATTAAAAGAATGTCACATTTAGTTAATCTTTAATGAAATATTCTTTTTTATTTTTCTTTTTATTAAATTTGATATTTAAGTTATGAAGCAAATTAATTTTTTTTAAAACAAAAATTAGCTCTAAATGGACTGAGTTTTTGAACAGATTTTTGTTTTTATTTTTTTGTTAAAGCCCGAGCCCAACTTCACAACCACAACAAAAAGTTAAAAACAACTATTGAAACACTAATTTCTTACAAACTCAAAGGAGGGGGGCGGCATCTATTGGTGCACATCAGTTGGAGAAAAAGAAAGAAGTGCATTTGGAAGATGAGCTACCTTCTCTATGGTGCGTCTAGTACGGGAAAATCAAGCTTCGTTGCTGCGATGACGAAGTTTCTCTGTTATGACGTTTTACGATATCGATGTTTCCAAAGTAACGGATGGTTCTAATTGGAAGACATTGTTGATGCACACGACTTCGAAGTCGGTGATCTTGACTGAGGATCTCGATCATTTGCTCGCAGGGCAATCAATGAAGAAGAAAAGAAAAGAATAAAAAACAAAGAAAGAAAGAGATTAAGAGGGAGAAAGATGAAGCCGAGATAGGGGAGGAGAGTGAGACGGGTAGCACGACAGCGTCAAAAGGCAATGTTGCCGTTTCGACGACGACGATAACGACGACACCATCACAAATAAAAAATCTACATTTTTATAACAAAAGAGTAATTACATGGTAAAGATAAAGAACAAACAGATTTATTATATAGGAAATATACCTTTACATTTTCTGTTTTTTTATGTTACTGATACTCTATCTGATTTCTTCCTCTTCTCCTTCTTTGTATGTATTTTTTGTTATCAGTAGTGTTAATCTCATATCCCTTTAAAAGATAAATGAAGATGTATTTATAGAGTTTTTTAACTTGTCTGGTTACTTTCCTGCTTGTCTTTGTGCTTCCCTATCAATTTCATGTTTGATGCTTAATTTCTTTGCTCATAATCTGAGTTATTCTGCACATCTGATCCATTCATGGTTTTAGCTTCTTTGTTTTTATTTGATTATGTTCATCTGCTAGACAGAGCTGGTTTGTTGGGCTAAAGAACATTTTTTATTTGGTTAATTTTGTACATGATTCAACCACATTTATCTTTTAGTTTTTTGTTTCAAACTCATAATTTTTTCTTTTTGCTTTGTATCATGTGGATAATGGCTAAGGGTAAAGGGAATTGTTTTTTCATTAATTAATTCAATACATACCATTTTTGTCATATTTTGTATCAAACATTTAGTTATAAAATTATCATTTTTCCATTTAGTTAAACCAAATTAGTTACAACGCTCTAACCTATATATTATGTTTATCTCTAATTAGTTACAAAGCAAGGCTAGTGCATCAGCCAGGATATTGCATCAAGACAAGGGCATCAATAGAGAACAAAACAGAAGCAAGGTAGGCTAGAGCAGTTGACTTGTTTAAAATTGTAATTAGATTTGGCTTAATTTTTAAAATTGTAATTTGATTTGGCTTAATATTGTAATAGTGTAATTTGATTTGGCTTAATGTTTAAAATTGTTATTTCTTTTTTGTGTTAATAATTATGAATGCATAAATATGTATATATATCTTCTTTTTTTATTTTTTAAGATTTCATAAATATGTATATATATTCTTTTTCATTAATTATAATAATTATGTGTATAATTTAACAGGTCGCGCAAAATTGGGTATTACATATGCCCCTATTTAATTATTTTTTAGTAGAAAAATATGAAAATATGAATAACAATGATTTTCATGTTATCAAGTAAAAGATAAGTAAATATAAGGACCTAAATTTTGTCCAACAAATGTTAACCAATAAATATATTTGAAATGCAAAAGTAGAATAACCAAAAGTATAAAAGTAGAATAATAGAAAAAAGTATGTGAAACACAAAGTCATTAAATGTTAAAGTTGGAATGATGTAATTTTTTGTGTGTAAAAATGATCATATTCGGATTATTTACCGATGCATAGATCCATAGAAATAAACACGATCTTCTTCGAATTGGTTATCGATGCGTAGATCCATAGAAATAAAATTGGTTAACGATGCGTAGATCAATAGGAATGAAAAAAAAAAGTAGTTGGTCCAATCTTGAAGGTAGATAAAGAGGGAGAATATGTATATGATACTTGCAATGTGAACGTTAACGGTAGTCAAGTATAGATAAAGTATAAAGATAAGGTATGAAGGATTCATGTGTGTGTTATGCATTATGCATAATTGTTGAGAATAGGTAAATTGTGAATGAAAATGTATAGATCATGTGAGTCTGATTAAATTATGCATGATTTATGTATGTCATGAATTATTGATCAATTCTTGTTCATTTGTTTGATTCCTCGAGATTATGCTCTTCTACGCCCCAAAATTCAACGGATAAATAAAAACAAATATTGTTTTCGCATGATGACTCTTCGTACCTATGGCATGACCACTTTTTTAAGGCGGAGCAAAATCTATTTTTTAAAATGATTACCCTCCTTATTATTTTTTACACACTCATATATCTTCAGAATCAACCGAGTTCCCATGTATATATTTTTCAAGTGTCAAAATACTTAAAATGTTTTTATATTTTCAAATATTTCAAATTCCAACATTTATTATCATAAAACAATATTTTTAAACACAATAACAATCAATAATGAAACTGAATTTAACGTACAACATCGGATGACAATATTAGAAAATGTACATTCGCTACATTGAAAACAAAACAATTGAGGCAGGGGTTACACTGTGGGGACGAGTGTGTTTAGCTTTAGTTGGAGGCATAACAAACGCTAGTCATTCTTGTAATTTAAGACTCCTATTAGTCACCTTTCAAGAATAATAATTGTCCTAGTTTGAAGCGCTTGATATTTTTTAATCTCTAATTTTTGCATAGACTGCTCTTCCAAGTTTTCAATCCATCAAGATACTCTAATTTTTGCCTAGGTCGCCTTTTCAGGTTTTCAACCTACCGAGTCCATTTTACAATCATTTTTTTATTCAAGCATAACATTTTTTGACTGCATCTGAATTTACTAGAAGTAGAAATTCATCTCCATCCATTTATGCGATTATTTGAGCTCCCCTAGAGAAAATTTTTTTTTTTTCAAAACATATGGTCCCTCGTAATTCAGAGTCCATTTTCCATGAAAAGCCTTTTTTATGGGCAATATTTTCTTTAACACTAAGTCCCCTTCTTGAAACTCTCGAGGACAGACTTTTTTCTCGCATGCTTTTCTAAGTCTTTTTTTATATAGTTGGTCATGACACAAAGCTATCATTCATTTTTCTTCTATGAGATTCAATTGGTCATATCGTGATTGAACCCACTATGTATCTTCTAGTTTTGTTTCCATCAAGACTTTGATCGAGGGAATTTCAACTTCAACGGGAACTACCGCTTCCATTCCATACACCAAGGAGAAAGGAGTTGCCCCTATTGTGGTGCGAATAGAGGTTCTATAGCCATGTAATGCAAATGGAAACATTTCATGCCAATCCTTATATGTCTCCACCATCTTTTGTATGATCTTCTTGATATTCTTAATTGATGCTTCTACAACCCCATTCATTTTCGAACGATATGGAGAAGAATTATGATGTTGAATTTTGAAACTATCACACAACTCTTTCATCATTTTGTTATTTAGATTAGTCGTGTTATCAGTTATTATCTTATTTAGCAAGCCATATTGACAAATTAATTCTCTTTTGATGAATCTAACAACCACACTTCTCGTCACATTGACATAAGAAGCGACTTCAACCCATCTTGTGAAATAATCAATAGCTGCTAGGATAAACCAATGTCCATTTGAAGTTTTAGGCTCGATGAGCCCAATAACATCCATCCCCCACATTGAAAATGGCAATTGTGATGTTAAAATGTTAAAAGAGGTTGGTGGTACATGTACTTTATCAGCATATATTTGACATTTATGACATTTCTTTGTGTTAGACTCCATGGTCAACCAATAATAGCCAACCCATAGGATTTTTCTTGCCATTGCATGCCCATTTGCATGAGTTCCAAAAGAACCTTTGTGAACCTCTTGAATGATTTTTTCCGCTTTCGCTTTATCCCCACATATGAGTAGAACCATATCATGATTTCTCTTATAAAGCACATCACCATTTAAGAAGAAATTCATCGACAACCTCCTTAAAACCATTTTTTCGTTCTTTGAAATACCCAATGGATATTCCTTATTCTTAACATATAAATTGATATCATAAAACCATGACTTGTCGTCAAACTCTTCTTCTATCGATAAGCAATGTGTTGGCTTATCCTTTTGTTGAATTTTTATGACCGACACATCCCGACTGACGCTTATTTTAAATATTGATGAAAAATGTGGCCAAGGCATCGACCAATTCGTTTCCTTCTCTAGGAATTTGGTGAAAAGTGATATGCTCGAAGTGTTCAACCAATTCTTTCAAATGTGTATGATACATAATCAATTGGGAATCTCGAGTTTCACACTCACCTTTTTGTGATGGATGACTAAAGATGAGTCTCCGTATACCTCAAGAACTTTTACCTTTGATTCAATGGCTGCTTTAATGCCCATGACACATGCCTCATATTCTGCAATATTGTTTTTGCAATCAAAACACAATCTAGCCGTAAATAGAGTGAACTAGTTCTTTGGGGAAATCAAAATGGCTTCAATTCCATGCCCTAATGCATTAGAAGCATCATCAAACACCAACATCCATTTTTCTTTATCAGATGACTCAGTCTCTTCAAATAAAGTCATTATACCTTCATCAAGTAATTAGCATTGCATTGATTGATAATATTCTACAGGTTGTTGGGTCAAATACACTGCTAGTGCGCTTCTTTTGATAGCCTTCTGTGCAACATATACCAAGTCGTATTCTGATAATAACATCTGCCAATGGGCAATCCTTCCAGTAAGAGCAGGTTTCACAAAGATATACTTAATTGGGTCCATTTTAGACACCAATCAAGTTGTATGGCATAACATGTATTGCCTTAACCGACGAGCAGCCCAAGCTAATGCGCAACATGTTCGTTCAAGCAGTGAATACCTTGTTTCACAACTGATGAACTTTTTGCTCAAATAATAAATAACATGTTCTTTCTTACCAAATTCATTGTGTTTCCCTAGTACAAAACCCATTGACTCTTCAAGTAATGTTAAGTACATAATAAGTGGTTTTCCAAGAACAAGAGGCACTAAGACTGGAGGTTTTGACAAGTATTTTTTAATCTTTTCGAATTTTTTTTGACAATTCTCATTCCATTCAACCTTTTGGTCTTTGCGCAAAAACTTGAAAATTGGATCGCATGTAACAGTTAGATGCGATATGAACTTGACAATGTAGTTCAATCTACCCAAAAAGCCACAAACTTCTTTTTTCGTGTGTGGAGCCAACATTTCTTGTATTGCTCTTACTTTATTTGGGCTCACCTCTATTCCCTTTTGACTAACGATGAACCCAAGTAACTTGTCTGACCTCACACCAAAAGTGCATTTAGCAGGGTTTAAATAGAGTTTGAATTTTCTTAATCGCACAAATAGTTTTTGAAGGTTAACAACATGGTCTTCTTCAGTCTGAGATTTTGCAATCATATTGTCCACATAAACCTCTATCTCCTTATACATCATGTCATGAAACAAAGTTACCATTCTCTTTGATAGGTTGCGCCAGCATTCTTCAATCCAAATGACATCACTTTATAATAGAAAGTCCCCCATTGTGTGATGAATGTAGTTTTCTCCATATCTTCTGGAGCCATCTTAATTTGATTATACCCTAAGAAACCATCCATGAAGGGAAAAGAGAATATTGAGTAGTGCTATCTATTAGGACATCAATATGAGGCAAAGGAAAATCTTCTTTGGGACTAGCTTTATTTAAATCCCGATAATCAACGTACATTTGAAATTTTCCATCTTTCTTTGGAACTGGGACAATATTAGCCACCCATTGAGGGAAATTTGACACTGCTAAGAAACCAACATCAAATTTCTTCTTGACCTTTTCTCTAATTTTAAGTGACATATCAAGCCTCATCCTCCTTAGTTTTTGTTTAATTGGAGCACATTCAGGCTTGAGTGGTAGCTTGTGTTCAACTATGTTAGTATCTAGCCCAAGCATATCCTAATATGACCATCTAAAGATGTCGATAAAAGTTTAATCAACTTTTCTCGTTCACTTTCTTTCATAAACATACCAATTTTAACTTATTTCTTATCATATTCAGTCCCTAAATTGATCACCTCAACAGGTTCGTGATACGACTAAACTATCTTAGCTTCATGTTCCATTAGCCTTTCTAGTTTTGGGGGAGGCTCACAATCGTCTTCACAATCCTCATCATCGTTATTAATTGGGATTTCAAAATTACAAGAAGGGGTTTTAGCGTTGGTATTTTCAAACATGTTCATTTTCAACTCTGCATTGTTTAAATTAAGAGGAAAAGGAAAAAGACAATATGAATAAAGATTGCTAAAAAAATGAAAAGAGAAAAATAAAAATAGTTGGAGAATTCAGAAATGCATTTATTGATAATAAGCACGAAATTGAAATACATGTGCCCTGATTAGTTATCCTTATCGCCTTGAGCAGAGAAAAAGGAGTTAAAATACACAATTACTTTGAACATGAATTAACAAACACTAGGAACTCAATGATCTTCCAATTGTTGAGACTGGTGTTTGGAGGACAATGGTACACCAATTTGAGGGTATCATCATCAATATAATCCTCTTCCGCAACAGCCACCTGATCAACATATATTATTCTGGCGCTTTGAAAGGTTTGGTGAATGTCACAAATATGAATCTTTTGTGAATTTGGCACCCGATTTTCCCAACGAGCCATCTTGTTTTCTCTTTTTTACTTCACAACATTTTCTTTATTAGATTTGGTACGTACATATCCTTCTTTTCTCGTACTTCTATCAATTTCCCAAATTTTAAAAAAACTCCTCCTTCCAACATGAATTTTATAGACTTCAATGATGTGGTAGATAGTTTTGGTTCCTTTAAGCGAGATCCTTCATCCATGAAGACAACATTGACGATTTCTAATGCTTGGAAGGAAGTCTCTATCTCTTCCTTTGTGTCTTCGGTGTAGCCCATGGAAGATAGATGACTCCGTATCATATCTTCTTCCCCAAATATTATTACACTTAGATGTCACTGCTCCAACAGCATGAATCCACAATTTCCCTAAAAGGAAACTGTACGCTGGTTTAATATTCATCACTTGGAAGGTTATTCCAAAGTTATGGGGTCCGGTTTGAATTGGCAGGTCAATTTCACCAGCGAGTTGTCTCCTAGATCCATTAAATGTTTTCACCACCATAGCACTGGGATTCATGCTGGCTCCATCAACAAATATTTTGAGAGTGTTAATGTTGGCATGACATTTAATGACGAACCATTCTCAAGAATATGATCATGACACTTCACATAGATGTGTAGTGTTTTATTATGCTATACCAACTCAGTTGGTAATTCACCATCGCTAAAACTCAAACCGCTATTGGCGGTGATATTACCTACCACTCCATCAAACTGGTCAACAGTGACATCATGAGTAACAGGCGTTTCAGAGTTTAATAAAAAATAAAGAACATATATCTTGGAAGGGGTTTGATTTAGTTGATCTACCACTTTATACTCACTTTGATTGATAATCTTCAAAAAATCGTTATGACATCATACACAACTTCTTTCCCTTTTTTCCATGACCCATCCTTTTTCCTATGTTGTTCAGGAGCGTATACTCGACCACTCCGGGTCATCCCACCAATCCCTAAAATATCGGTGACATCAGTACCTTGAGGTTTAAAGCTATTACTAGATTGATGATTGACTAAATGGCATGTGACTTCATAATTTCATGGTACCGCCTTGTTATTTTCATAAGGAAAAGAGGTTGGTGCTTGGAAAATTATTTCATTTTTCCCGCTATGACTTGGCTTAAGATTCTCTTTTCTATAGAGGATTTCCAATGGTCTTGAGAAAGATCTATTATTTTCCATGCACGACTCTATGGTCGATACATGATCATCTTTTGTATATTGGTCTATCTCATCTTCAATGAGATTGACAGAGGAATCTTTGTGGCCTGACAAAGGATTACTCCCTATATTGGGACTGTCTTCCTTGAAGGTAAGCCCTTTTGCATTAATCAGTTCTAGCACTTTAGAATTTAGGACTTGACAATCTTTGACGGAATGCCTTACGGCTCCTGCATGTTATTCACATTTGGCATTTGGGTTACACCATTTTGAGAATGGTGGTTCCAGAGGTTTCATTGGTCTCAAGACTACCATTGAATATTGGAGTTGGTGAGGCAAAAATTAGTTGCATGTCACCTGAATCGGGTTAAAATGAGTTATCTTCTTTTCTCGATTAACTGGTGGTTTGTAGTGATTCGGGATTGAATTTTTGTTCCATTGGTTTTTTGGAAAAACGTGACAAGTGGTGGTTGAACCAAGGGTTGTTGATAATAAGGTGATCTTGAAAGGTGATATTGGGGGTTTGGAGCTTGTGAGGTCGCAACCACATATCGATAAGGAATGTAGGGAATTTGAGGTATTGAGGGTTGAAAATTGAAGGTCGATAAGAATTCATAGTTGGAGAATAAGAAACCCTTGGGTTTGCCATTACAGCGTTAGTATTCTCTTATTTCTTCTTTGTAAATCCCTTCTGAAGTTTCTTCATACCACTCATTCTGTAAGACCCATAATTTTAAAGTATATTTTATGTATTTTAGTGTATTTTGGTATTGAACTCGGAGACTTTTTAGCCAAAGTTATTAATATTTTGGAGTTATATGACCAAAAAGATATTTTGATGCCGATTAGAATTACTCGTCGATGAATAAATTAAATTAAGTGCGGTGAATCCTTTACGGAGAATTTAATGCGTTACGGGTGAAATGGTAATTTAACAAATATCTAGATATTTTGAGATATTTGTTAAAAGTAATTAATATATATATATATATATATAGGAATCTTTTAATGTCTTGTTTACTTAATGTTTGTTTTGAAAATCGTTTAAGTTAAATGAGTATTAAGAATGGGGAATCTCTTAATGTCTTGTTTACTTAATGTTTGTTTTGAAAATCGTTTAAGTTAAATGAGTATTAAGAATGGGGAATCTCTTAATGTCTTGTTTACTTAATGTTTGTTTTGAAAATCGTTTAAGTTAAATGAGTATTAAGAATGGGGAATCTCTTAATGTCTTGTTTACTTAATGTTTGTTTTGAAAATCGTTTAAGTTAAATGAGTATTAAGAATGGGGAATCTCTTAATGTCTTGTTTACTTAATGTTTGTTTTGGAAAATCGTTTAAGTTAAATGAGTATTAAGAATGGGGAATCTCTTAATGTCTTGTTTACTTAATGTTTGTTTTGGAAAATCGTTTAAGTTAAATGAGTATTAAGAATGGGGAATCTCTTAATGTCTTGTTTACTTAATGTGTGTTTAAGAAAATCGTTTAAGTTAAATGAGTATTAAGAATGGGGAATCTCTTAATGTCTTGTTTACTTAATGTTTGTTTTGGAAAATCGTTTAAGTTAAATGAGTATTAAGAATGGGGAATCTCTTAATGTCTCGTTTACTTAATGTTGTTTTGGAAAATCGTTTAAGTTATAAGAGTATTAAGAATGGGGAATCTCTTAATATTTCTGTTTGCTTAACGATTGATGTGTTGTGGATGGAGTCAGTGTATGCTCATGCATTTCATTTTGGTAAATCGTGCTGACCCGTGATAGGTGGCACCTCGGTAAACAGTACTGACCCGTGATAGGTGGTACGTTTACGATTTACGTTTTGGTAAATTATGCTGACCCGTGATAGGTGGCACCTCGGTAAATAGTACTTTGGCCTGTGATAGGCGAAATGTTTACAATTTACATTTTTGGTAAGTTGTGCTGACCCGTGACAGGTGGCACCTCGGTAAACAATACTTTGGCCTGTGATAGGCGGTACGTTTACGACTTAGGCTTTTTCTTTTAGTAAATCGTGCTGACCCGTGATAGGTGGCACCTCGGTAAATAGTACTGACCCGTGATAGGTGGTACGTTTATGATTTACGCTTTTTAGTAAATCGTGCTGACCCGTGATAGGTGGCACCTCGGTAATTGGTACTTTGGCCTGCGATAGGCGGTACAATTATGATTTACGGCCCTTCGAGGAGGGTTTTGGTTTGGAATTCCGAGTCCATGCATTTTGGCATATACGCATTGCATTAGGGTGCTTGGCACGCGAGTCGTGTTTGATTCAAGTTTATGATCGAGTGTTTTGAATTTGAGTTGTCGTGGTAATTGTGTTGAAATTGCTAAGTGATATGGATTGTTTATTGTGTGTAAGTGTGATGGGTTGTAAAACTATTTCGAAACTCAATTTGTCGTGGTGGTCGTGTGGGAATTGCTTAGTGTTAAGATGTGGAATCGTGTATGAATGTGATTGAGTTAGTTTATGTATTTTTGGAAGAATAAGCAGGCAAATCGATTTCCCAATCGATTTGATGAGTTGCAGAGACTTTACAAATTTGACAAAATCGATTTGGCAATCGAATTCGCAATATATTTTTCAAAACCTTTTAAGAAATCGATTTGGAAATCGATTGGCAGTAAGACAGGAACTCAGCAAAACTGCCAAAATCAATTTGGAAATCGATTTGGCAACACAGGGACTCATCAAAACTGACAAAATCGACTTAGAAATCGATTTGGTCATGCAAAAACTCAGCAGAACTGACCAAATCGATTTGGCAATCGATTGGCTCAGCAAAAGTCCTTATTTTGAGTTAGATAATCGATTGCTCAATTGATTTATCAATGCTTTGGTCAGTTATGTATTACTTGATGGTTTGAGAACTTCATTTTGAGTTCATTGTTAATTGACAAGCATTATATGAACTTTTAGCATATGGAAAATCCAAACGGACAAAATCGATTTGGAGAACGATTGGCATCAACACAGGGGCTCAGTTATTCATTCAATCAATTTCCCAATCGATTGAATTAAGCCCAGAGTTCAGTTTTTACAAAAATCCTTCATCCAAATCGATTTCCCAATCGATTGAATTAAGCCCAGAGTTCAGTTTTTACAAAAATCCTTCATCCAAATCGATTTCCCAATCGATTGAATTAAGCCCAGAGTTCAGTTTTTACAAAAATCCTTCATCCAAATCGATTTCCCAATCGATTGAATTAAGCCCAGAGTTCAGTTTTTACAAAAATCCTTCATCCAAATCGATTTCCCAATCGATTGGCCCAGTGGAAATTCTTATTTTGAGTTAGATAACAGATTGTTCATTGATTTATCACTGTCTTGATTGGTTATGTATTACTTGAGGGATTGAGAACTTTATTTTGACTTCATTTTTATTTGGCGGGTGTTATATGAACTTTTAGCATATGGAAAACCCTTTTAAGGTGCATGCTAAGTGGAAAGGTTATTCATGCATTTGAAAACGTAAATGTTATGTGTTAACTGTTAATTTCGGTTGGTGACCCTTTACAACTATTGTGGAAATCTGGGCTTTGCCCTCAGATGAGAGCCAGGACGATCCTACGGGTTCGTACCCTACGGATGGGAATGTAGATGGGAATGCTTGACTGGAGCTATGTAGGAGGATCTCACGGGGCGCGTGGAGCTCACTCAGGGTGTATAGTTTTTGGTAGGATGATCAGATTAGGTTGATGTATAGGGACTAGACGTCCTTCTTTTTGGGTTGCAGCATTTTAATTTGGAAAACTGTACCTATACTAATATTGTCTGTTTGACATGTTATTTATGATGGGGTCTATGTACCACCTTTTGAAGTGTAAATACTTTGGATTCGTATTTTGAGAAACTTTTCCGCTGCTTGTAAATTATAATGACTCAATTATTTATCCAAAGGTATTTCCTTATTTGTTTTTCTCTGTTTTATTTTAATCTCTTTTGAAAAAAAAAAAATACACCCTCGCTTTGAAATCGGGGTGTTACACATTCCATATACAATCTTACCACTCCTCATGCCACTTTATACTCTTTCTCCTATCATGACCATGTCATGAAATTTTGATAACATACTTCTAATCATCTTATCATAAAAAGGAGACTGGAGAGTATCCATAAACGTACCAATAATTTCTCTTTCAGATAAAAGAGTGTCTACTTGCGATGCCACTTCTCTCCACCATTGTGCATATTCTTTGAATGTTTTATTGTCCTTTTTTAAAGAATTTTGCAATAGCATCCTGTCAGGGGCTATGTCAATGTTTTACCTATAATGTTTCAAGAAGGCACCAACCAAATCTTTCCACGAACGGATTCGACTTCGCTCGAGATTCATATACCAATTTAATGATGCCCCAATCAAACTATCTGGAAAAAAATAGATGAGAAGTTTTTCGTTATGGGCATGAGAAGCCATTTTTCTACAATACATGGTCAGATGGTTTTTAGGAGATGTGGCACCTTTGTATTTTTCAAACTTAGGTACCTTAAATTTTGAAGGGATCGCCACATTGGGAACCAAGCACATATCAAAAGCTTTGAGACCATAGACATTACTTCCTTCTATTGTTTTTATTCGTTCTTTTAAAACATGAAATTTTTCTTTTGACTGTGTATCTACACTGATAAATTGAGGTTGTTGCCAATTTCCATTAGGATCAAAATGGGGTACTTGAGGTGCGCTTATGGGAATATTTTTTTAGGGTATAGTATTTAGGTGTGGCATGTAGCCTAGATGAGATGGGATTTGTGATTGGTTTAGGTTTTGGGGGTTGAAAGTTGAGTGGTTTGGATTGTTGTCCATGGGGTTGATGACTAATGACGGAGTATAACCAGGTGGGAGACCATACATAGGAAATTGCATAGTCGCTGTACAAAATTGTTGAGTAGTTGGGGTAAAGCTTGGTTAGTGGGAAGGAGTGGTTTGGTTTTCTTCATTTGCGGTTGGAGGATTCCCATATGTATTCTCCTTCCTTGCGAAAGCCTATATAGCTTCTAGGATTCAATCAACCTTGTTCTTCAGTTGGTTAACATCCGCTCGCATCACTTATAGGTTTTTTGTAGTGTTTCAGCAAATGTACTGAATCGTTGCAAGTAATAATTAAAACGGTAGTACCGAGTGTCGAACTCAAGGATTGCATTTTACTATCGAATTATATTTAATTACTGAAATTGAACAAAAAGTTTCCAAATTGATTGAAATAATATTTGAAATTAACAACAGTAATAAAATTGATCCTTTATACTGAGAAAAATGTCAGGGATGAGTTTCACTTCGAATACAACCTTGGTGTCTAATTTGATCCTAGTTACTGAATTTCTTTATTCAATTATTACCGAATTCTCTTTATTATTCTTGCCCTAATGTCTTAGTGACAAAACCTTTAATTCCAAAGTAACCCCTAATTCCTTAGTAGATTTAGGATTAGAATTAAGCATTACCGTATAGAAATTCTCTTGTAAATTATTGTTTTGCAACTAATTTAATTGGTTTCATGACCTGCATCTATGTCTAGACTACAAATTCATGAATTTCTCATGTCAAGCATTCGTAAAGTCCACTTCCGTTTCAAAATACAAATCGTAGAACATTTTAAAGTTGATCAAGCAATAAAAAGCATTAAGCACAGAGATGAGAAAAATAATTCAATAAACTCATTCATATAACTAGAAATCAAATCATAAAAATAAGGGTTTCATCTTGTTACACTCATCCCTAACAAATAGGGTTTAGTTACTCATGACATAGATAAAAAAGATAAAGATTAGAGAAGAATTACAAGAAGGATTCATGAATGATTCTTGATAAAACTGCTCCAATGATGTTAGAAACGGACGTCTTTGAGTTTCTATGTTAGGGCACAAGTCTCCCAACTTTCCAAGAGTCAAAAAGATGCCTAAACAGTGAAAAATTGTGTTTTTCTGAATGTTGATGAGTGTCGCGTGCCCTAGGTGCAAAATTTGCGCTTCGGGTGCGCCTGGACAGTGCTGAAAGGCTGGAAATGCGCCTGAAGCGCAGTTGGCGCACTTTAGGCGCACACCATATGTTGTCTGATGTATACTGCATTTTACTCCTCTTTCAAGTTTGAATTTGGTTTCGGTGTCTTCGTGAAAGTTGTAGCTATGGATCTTAGCTTTCATTTTCATTTGGTTGGACTCTAATTGGACATCTACAACTCCAGATATGGCTGACATACTCCACATAGGTCATGTTGATTTCTTACCAAAATTCAGCACTGCACTAAAACAAAGTAACAACGCAAAACTACGAAAAATCTCTACTATCAAGCAAATAAGAACATAAACATTTCATTAAATCAAAGAACTAAAATCAACAAAATATATCAAATAACTCATTGAATTAACTAATAGTTAAAGATAAATAAGACTAAAATCAATGAAAAATATGCATATGATGAAGAGTCATCAGTTTTGCTCAAGTTCATCCATGATCTTGGAGTTTGCGCGAGTCCAATAAGGGTGTCGGGGAAACAACTTTATTGAGTTTTTCTTTCTAATTTTTTAAATAAATAATTAAAATTCTACGAGTATGTATTAAATATGAATGGAATGAAGATGAAATCAATTAGTTAATTATGATAGTTGGATGTTGGGGAATCATAAGCCTTACATAAATTTTCAAACGAAAACTTATTATTGGTGAAGAAAATATGGGGGTCGGTAAACAAAATAGCAAATCCTTCATTGATGAAAAAAAAAAGAGTACATTACAAAATTAAAAACTACATCGGCTATGGGATTTTAATCTTCTCTTTTAATAGGAGAACCAATCTTCTCCTCCAATTCTTCTACCAATTTTTTGCAATATTCAAAAAACTTGTAGAGTTTGACTGGAGTATTGAGCGGATGCATTACCGCATCAATCTCTCTTAGATGCTTTGAAATTTTTATGATTGCTTGATTTGCTAGCATTGCCAATTTTGAAAAGCAGTATTTCCAATGTTTGCCTTTATCTTCCAGCTCTTTATAGATCTCTTGATTCATCAACTGACCTAGCAACATCATAAAATGGTCCTCCCAATATATGATCTTTAAGTCATTATAGATCTTTTCTTGGTAATCAATGTAATTCTTCAACTCACTAGAAGTCTCCGTTTCTGTTCTTAGTGCTTCTTGATGTTTTGAGAGTAACTCTTCAATTTCCTCTTTGTGTTTCCTCTCATTCCTAACTTGACTCTCGTACTTAGCTACCATTTCTTTCAGTTGTTTCTTTAAATATTCAAACTCCTTTTTATGGTCCTCTTAGAGCTTGTTGATTTTGTCCACATCTGCTTCCACATATAGGCCTATTAAATAGATGCATTTTGTTTCTTCCTTTCCCACATCTAACTTTTCATTTGCACCTCTCAAACAATTTTGTATGTCAAGTTTATTTTCTTTTTCAATTTTTGACCTTTTGTTGCTTCTCTCAATAAGCTAACTCTTACATGTGTTTTCTGATTGTAAGTTCTCGTTCTCTTGGTAGACTTTTTCTAACTTCGTTGGTAGCTCTTTTTTCTCCTCTTCAGATTTTAACAATGATACTTTGAGTTCTTATATTTCTTCATTAGTAATAAGGGTAGGTCCAGGTATTTCCTGATCACTCGAGGGTGCACTGTGGAAAGGCAACTTGATTTCTTGGAATCTTTTCTTTACCCATTGTTGATAGGGTTCTTTTGTCCTACAACTTCTGCATCCAAGTACTCTTCCTTTTCTAATGATCCTTTCCCAATCTCGACTTATCCTTCGCAACATTGGTGGTTTTACTATACCTGTATTGTGCAAAACAAAAGCTTCCAACAACTTATCATCTAGTTTCTCCAACATAGGGTAGCCAAGCTGACTCAGAGCTACCATCGGATTGTAATTAATACATCATTTGGTTCCCAAAAGAGGTACATTTGGGAAATCTCTGCATTGGTATATTACTTCCTCCACCCCTTGTTCTCTATGATACCATGAAATTGTAACCCCAGTAAGGCTAGCTATACTCTGATCCCATTCATGATTACTTTTAACTCCAACATGATACAATTTCTTAAACATATGAGACATGAACCAAGTATATAGCACTGGAACACAACACACAATTATTCCCCCTTTCTTCTCGTGTCGCATATGCAGAGAGTAATATACATCAGCAAGAACAACATGAACTGGATTTTGTTTATTTTTGTTGAAAGCTAAGAAGACATTGATGGCAACAAAATCTACAAAATTATCAGGTTTGGGAATAAAACAATACCATAGATAATGAGAGTCAACACATCTATATAAGTACCCCATTCTTTTTTAATGGCTAAATCCTAGCACTTTTGCTCTAGATATTTTCTTGAAAAACCAAGAATAGCTCTGTTTTCCTCTTTTTTACTTGTCAACTCTCTTATGTCGATTTTCAACACTTCAGCAATTGCGCTCAAACTCAATGGCTGCCCAATATATCGATAAGGATTTCCTTTCTCTAGGGAGTAACCCAATATTCATTCGAATTCCTCTAATGTCGGGGCCAACTAAAAGACTTGAAAAGTGAAACATCTTAAGAAAGTGTCATAATACTGAGCTAGTGTCGTAAGGGCCCTTGTTTGCACATTCATTGCCAAGAGATTTAGGATCTTCCTATATTTGTGAAAGAAACTCTCATGTTGTATGGTTTTCATTTGATTTCTGATGTTTCTTAAACATTTCAACTCATGTTGCTTGAACTTTAAAAGTAAAGTTTTTCTTTTTTCGGATCCCATTGTCCACTTTAATTTAACATGTGACTAAGGTCCTTATGATTCCCAATAATCCTGAAAATTGATGCAAAATCCTATTTCATTTTTCAAAAGAAACAACGTAATGAGATATGAATGCAATTATGTAGAATGATTGTTGTGAATATATAAAGTTTTGAATCAATTTATGAGGTATTTATTTGCTTATATAGATATTCTTATGATGAAAGGGTCTATTGAATTATGTACTGAAACTCTCACAAGGGTGGCTCTAGAGTTCTAAACATTATTCCTAGAGCCAGTAATCTTATTTTGGAATATGGTTAACAACCATAGGTAAACTATTTGGTTTGACAATACCCTAAACAAGATAAAACTCTATGTGAGAACTTCATGATAACCAAACAGGATATATATCAAGAAGGCTACCACTAAGCAATCTTGAAACTAAACTTAAGTTTTGTTCAAACTCGGATATAAGGTTTCACTCACAAGTGTGTGTCTTAGTAAAAGTGTAGGGTATGAAATAAGTATAATTCAATAGCTTCATAATGCTAATACAACATATATACATATACAAAATAAATAACTAAATAAATAAATAGAAATGATATACTAGCTTAAAAGAGTATTATACTGTCAGGTAATACTTATTAAGAAATAATAAACACGTAAAGTAAAAGAAAATGAAAAACAAACAAATAAAAAAAAAGTTAAAATTATACACAATTAATTATGTAAGGTTTGACTCTCCAAAATATCTCTAGTAGACACGTCAGCTGTCGCGGCCTAAAATTTCGAGTGTTTCTCAAATTCAATGGAGTTGCCACCAAAATTTATTTTAAAATTGGAAAAATATTGGGAAACCTTTAAAAACAAATGGTCTTTGAAACCAAATTTTGAGTTCAGGAGTCGATTATGCGTACGGAAGATATTAGCACCCTACGACATCAATTAAAACACGGTTACCTATAAATAAATATATTTATTTATCCTTATTATTAAATATGAATAATAATTTTTTTTTAAATATAATTTTGGAATAAATAAAGAAATTTTTATTAATGTGCATGGCAAGAATGTGATATTGCTCCTATGTATCTCCCGGTGCGATGGAGAAATCAAATATACGTAGTTATTATACGTAGTTATTGGGTAGAGAATGCGGATGTATTGATTGTTTTTAAAGAAATTTATTTTGTTATAAAAAAATATTTTGCCGAAAAAAATTAGTTTGCTTGCTTTGAGTAATTATTTTAAAATGTGAATTTTAGGACGATCAAGTTGTACAACTCGTGTCTCAAAAACTCAAGGAGTAAAAAAAGATGTCACATCTAATTTAATCCTCTTAAGAATATTTTATTATTTTTTATTTTAAAAATGAGTTTCAAAACCACCAAATAGTTCAATTTGTCTCTTAACAACTCAAAGATTAAAATTGTCACATCTAGTTAATCAAATTTAAAAAAAAAAAAAAAAAACAAAATTTATTTTAGATTTATTTATTTATTAAAAATAAATTTTAAAACTATCAAATTGTATAATTTGTATTTTGCAACTCAGGGATTAAAAAATGTTATTTTTAGTTAACCTGTAATAATTTTTATTTATTAATATGTTTATGAGTTTTAATTTAATAATTAATATGTGAAAATGAGATTTAGAACTACCAAATTGTCACAACTTGTATCCTAATAACTCAAAGATTAAAAAAATATCACATTTACTTAATATTTAATGAAATATTTTCTTTTTTATTCTATGAAATTTAATATTTAAGTAATGAAGCAAATTAACTTTCTTTAAAAAAATACAAAAATTAGCTCTAAATGGACTGAGTTTTTGAACAGATTATTGTTTTTATTTTTTTGTTAAAGCCCAAGCCCAACTTCACAACCACAACTAAAAAGTTAAAAACAACTACTAAAACCCTAATTTCTTACAAACTCAAAGGAGGGGGCCAGCTGTTGTTGGTGCACATCAGTTGGACAAAAGAAAGAAGTTCGTTTGGAAGAGGAGCTACCTTCTCTATGGTGCATCTGCTATGGGAAAATCAAGCTTTGTTGTCGTGATGGCGAAGTTACTCTATTACGACGTTTACGATATCGATGTTTCCAAAGTAACGGACGGTTCCGATTGGAAGACGATGTTGATGCGCACGACGCTGAATTCTGTGATCTTGATCGAGGATCTCGATCGTTTGCTTGTTGGGAAATCAACGGAGAAGAAAAGAAAATAAAAGAATTAAGAGGGAGAAAGAAGAAGCCGAGAGAGGGGAGGAGTCTGAGACGGGGAGCACAGCAGCGTTAAAAGGCAAGGTTGTCGTTTCAGCGACAACGACAACATCATCACAGGTTTTGAAATTTTTTAGTCTTATTTTTTATATTTTCGTTCATTATGTTATCTTATTTTGGTCTTACGAATCAAAAATCTACATTTTTATAACAAAAGAGTAATTACATGGAAAAGATAAAGAACAAATAGATTTGTTGTATAGTTACTGATACTCTCTCTGATTTTTTCCTCTTCTCCTTCTCCTTCTTTGTATTTCTTTTTTATCAGTAGTGTTAATCTCAGATCCCTTTAAAAGATAAATGAAAATGTATTTATAGAGGTTTTTAACTTGTCTGGTTGATTTCCTATTTGCCTTTGTGCTTCCCTATCAATTTCCTGATTGATGTTTAATTTCTTTGCTCATAATCTGAGTTATTCTGCATATCTGATCCATTTACGGTTTTAGCCTATTTGTTTTTATCTGATTATGTTCATCTGCTGGACAGAGCTGGTTTGTTAAGCTAAAGAGCATTTTATATTTACAGATTTGGTTAATTTTGTACATGATTCAACCACATTTGTCTTTTATTTTTTTCTTTTTCAACTCAGAATTTTGTTTGTTTGCTTTGTATCGTATGAATAATCGCTAAGGGAAAAGGGAATTTTGTTTTCATTAATTAATTCATTAAAAACCATTTTTGCCATATTTTTTTTATCAAACCTAAGTTATAAAATTATCATTTTTCCAATTAGTTACAACAACTAGTTACTGTTGGGTATTGGGCTCCCTTCCTATGTGGAGAAAGACCCAACTATTGTAGCCCATGTGTCTCACTTATTTAAGTGGAGAGTGGTCTAATTATGATTAGAGGAGAGAGACTATTTCGATAGGAAATGCAACCACCAAAAGAGAAAAGAGAAGAGTAACCCGATTCTCGATTTTGTTAAATTAGTCTCAGAAAAGCATCGATTGCGCATTATTTAACCGTTTAGTCGGGATGATTTTTGGACAGCAGGTTCGCAATATTTATGTCTTCGTTTTCCACGGTCAGATCAGCGAAACGACGTATGGAGAGGCAGAAATCATGCTCACACAGAAGCAGGTTTTGAGTGTTTTTCTTCTTCTTGCTTTTCATTTGTAGGTTTTAGTGCTTTGTTATTTTGGCTGGTTGTAGGCACAATTTGTACATCATTTTGAGACTCTCTTGTACCCTTTTTTGATAATAGTGGATCTATTTCTTTGGTCTAGACAACCCGTGGTTTTTATCCTTGCATTGAGAGGTTTTTCCACGTTAAAATATTGATGTTCTTTACGCTCTTTTATTTTGATTAATTTACTGTCATATATTTGTTATTGCTCCTCACGGATTCTTGCAAGTTGGGGAAATTTTATATCCGCTACGTATTACTTGTTATTGTGTTTATTCCCCATCAGTTACAACACTCTAACTTATATAATTATATTTTTCTTTAATTAATTACAAAGCAAGGCTAGTGCATCAGCAAGGATATTGCATCAAGACAAGGGCAGCAATAGAGAACAACACATAAATAAAGTAGGCTAGAGCAGTTGGTTTGTTTAAAATTGTAATTTGATTTGGCTTAATTTTTAAAATGGTAATAATTATGAATGCATAAGTATGTGTGTGTGTATATATATATATATATATATATACAGGATCACAAACGTCCTGGGTCAAAACCAAACCCACAAATAACGAAAATTAAAACATGGTAAATCGTCAACGAAGAAATCCAAGTCGGTTGGTTTAAGAAAGAAAATTTGGAAAACAAATTGAAAAAAGCAAATGTTCATAATAAAATAAATGCAGTTTCTGATGCACAAGATCAGCAATTAGCTGCAAGTACAGAGCATACTTATTTTGCAGAATATAAATAAGAATTTGATGCAAATGAAAAGTGGAATATAATTAATACATACTAACAAATACTTACAATGGTAACTTGTTTTGAAAACTGAAAAGAAAAATACAAGATTATGAAAATATAGGAGGCACTCAAGAAACTCTCAAGATTTCTAACAGATGTTCTCTTGTTGTATTCCACTCTGCCTTGAAGTGAAGAGGAGCCTTCCTTATATAGGGAAAGGATTCCGCTTGTGCTGCATTATGAGGTGGAGGAAATGATGAGATTCCTTCTGCTTTTGGTGCCACTTTTGACTTTTGGTGCAGATGGCAGACAAGTGCCAAACAACTTTTCTTTTTGCGTTTTCTTTTTCATAAAGAAAATATTCGTTTTATTTTTTTTTTTAACTCTGAAATCAATTTTGGGTCAGGCCCGTTAAATGATTTACAAGACTATTTTTAAACCGGTTTGAAATGAAATTTGGGCTACGCCCCTTACATGATATACAAGACTTTTTTTATGGGCCAAGAGTATTGGGCCATTGCATTCACTTTATGGGTAACAAGGTGCCGAAACAGTCGTCTTCATTTTCATTTTCTATATTAATGGTGTCTTCTGAAGCGCTGTCTGAGGAATGTTTTGATGATTGGGCCTTACTTTTGAGAAGTTAGGCCCTGATTTGAAAGTATTCCTCCTCGGATTTTGCTGCTGCTAGTTGTATTTGGGCAAACGATTTTTGGGCCAAGAATTTAGTTGCCATTGGGTCTGGTTTCTTCATTCCTTGCCTTTGGAGCCATGCCGATACAGCTTGTTTTTTGATACTTGGTGGAATAGAGAATTTTGTCCACCATCTGACTTTGAATCTTCTGACGAGGATTGTTTGGGTCTCTTTTTGGTTAATGGCAAAATACCAGGTTAATACCTATGGTAGAAAGAATTTTGTAGAGAATAGCATTAGAGGGTGAAAAATGTGTTCCCTGTCTGTTGGTTTGTAATGAGTTTTGTATAATTGGAAGCTTTCTTGGACTTTCGTTTTCAAGATATCTGGAATGGAGCCAAAGAATTTCCACCAATGTGCAAACCATTAAGGAATTTTGGAAGGTTCCATGGTAAGGTTAAAGAAAAATAGCCAAGTATGGCTAAATTTTTGGTTTTGAATGAGAGAAACGTTGTACCAGGCTTGTTGATAGTCCCAGTAATTAAAAGTCCTACAGTGGTTTATTGTAGTTTTGAAATCAACTGGGAACTGTTTTGGTGTGTAAAGGTTTGAT
>NC_021164.2:25238551-25251925 GCF_000331145.2 Cicer arietinum | reverse complement strand
GATGCAAATGAAAAGCGGAATATAATTAATACATACTAAAAAATACTTACAATGGTAACTTGTTTTGAAAACTGAAAAGAAAAATACAAGATTATGAAAATATAGGAGGCACTCAAGAAACTCTCAAGATTTCTAACAGATGTTCTCTTGTTGTATTCCACTCTGCCTTGAAGTGAAGAGGAGCCTTCCTTATATAGGGAAAGGATTCCGCTTGTGCTGCATTATGAGGTGGAGGAAATGATGAGATTCCTTCTGCTTTTGGTGCCACTTTTGACTTTTGGTGCAGATGGCAGACAAGTGCCAAACAACTTTTCTTTTTGCGTTTTCTTTTTCATAAAGAAAATATTCGTTTTATTTTTTTTTTTAACTCTGAAATCAATTTTGGGTCAGGCCCGTTAAATGATTTACAAGACTATTTTTAAACCGGTTTGAAATGAAATTTGGGCTACGCCCCTTACATGATATACAAGACTTTTTTTATGGGCCAAGAGTATTGGGCCATTGCATTCACTTTATGGGTAACAAGGTGCCGAAACAGTCGTCTTCATTTTCATTTTCTATATTAATGGTGTCTTCTGAAGCGCTGTCTGAGGAATGTTTTGATGATTGGGCCTTACTTTTGAGAAGTTAGGCCCTGATTTGAAAGTATTCCTCCTCGGATTTTGCTGCTGCTAGTTGTATTTGGGCAAACGATTTTTGGGCCAAGAATTTAGTTGCCATTGGGTCTGGTTTCTTCATTCCTTGCCTTTGGAGCCATGCCGATACAGCTTGTTTTTTGATACTTGGTGGAATAGAGAATTTTGTCCACCATCTGACTTTGAATCTTCTGACGAGGATTGTTTGGGTCTCTTTTTGGTTAATGGCAAAATACCAGGTTAATACCTATGGTAGAAAGAATTTTGTAGAGAATAGCATTAGAGGGTGAAAAATGTGTTCCCTGTCTGTTGGTTTGTAATGAGTTTTGTATAATTGGAAGCTTTCTTGGACTTTCGTTTTCAAGATATCTGGAATGGAGCCAAAGAATTTCCACCAATGTGCAAACCATTAAGGAATTTTGGAAGGTTCCATGGTAAGGTTAAAGAAAAATAGCCAAGTATGGCTAAATTTTTGGTTTTGAATGAGAGAAACGTTGTACCAGGCTTGTTGATAGTCCCAGTAATTAAAAGTCCTACAGTGGTTTATTGTAGTTTTGAAATCAACTGGGAACTGTTTTGGTGTGTAAAGGTTTGATCCCCATTCTGAAGGTGGGATGATTTTGTGGATTTTGGCAGTTGAATAGGCTACTGGGCCTTCTTTTGGATTGTCTTGAACTGTTACAGATCCTGTACATTCAAGAATAGATTTATAGTAAGGTTGGGGTTTTGATAAATCATACGGTTTGAAAAACCAGCCTTCTGGAAAAATCTTTGAGATGACTAATTGAGGATTTTTATTATAGAAATGATCCTCGATTGTCCAAATGTTTTGACAAAATATTCAGATTTTGGTTTAAACAAATTAATCTCAGAATCATTTTAAATAATTTTTGAAGTTTCTCCTTGAGAGAGTTTTGAAATTATTTTACAGGATGGTTCCTCCTGTAAAGGTTTTGAAATAATTTTTTTAGAAGGGGTTTTTGAAGATTCTCCCCTTTTCTATCATGTAAGAAAAGGCAGTTGTATTTGGAGGGATTCAATCTCTTGTTGGAGTTTGTGCAGTTTTGCAATTTTTTGGAGCTGAAGGTTTTCTTCAATTGAGTCTTTTATCTCCGGGAAATTGTCAGGACCAGCTATTTGTTGGCTGGCAAGCCACTTTTGAATTTGGATTTGGGCTTCATTTTCTTCGACAGCTTGTACCCAAGACCGAATGGGTTTTGCAGATTTACAATCAATTCTAAGTAAAAAAAATTGGTTGAGTAAATCGCTTTGAAATTTTGTAATGCACATGACAATGGAAAGAATTTCCTTTTTAATGGTAGAGTAATTGTTTTGACAATCATTCCAGTGTGCTGATGTAAATTGTACAATGCATTCTTTATTAGTTGTTTTTTGTTTAAGAACACCCCCATATCCTATGTCTCATGCATATGTTTCAAAAAAAATTTGGGCTGATGGATCAGCTAGATGCAAGCAAGGTATTTCTTTAACTTGTTTTTTGATTATTTGAACTATTTTGGTATGTTCTTCTGACCATGCGACGGGGTTTTTCCTTAATCTATCATGGAGAGGTTTTGCTATCTTATTAATATTAGGACAAAAATCTAATACATAGTTTAAAGATCTTAAAAATCTTTGTAATTGTGTTTTGTCAGGAAATTTATCTGCGAAAGATATAATAGGGGTAATAGTGCCCCGAGAGATATAATGTCCTAAGAAACGGATTTTTGTTTGAAAAAGAGAAACTTTGGATTTTGAAACAACCATTCCATTTTTCTTGGTGATCATTAAGAATGTTCTAAGATGTTTGAAATGTTGTTCAATGGTTTCTAAAAAAATTAAAACATCATCAATATAGACAATGCATAATTTTGAGAATGGATTAAAAATTTCACTCATAATTCTTTGGATTTCTGAAGAAGCATTCTTTAATCAAAATGGCATTACCGTGCACTCGTATTGACCAAAAGGGACCGTAAAAGCCGTTTTATACCGATCTTTTGGATCAATTTGTATTTGCCAAAATCCTGATTTCATGTCGAATTTTGAAAATACAAATGAAGAATGTAATTTTTGTAAAAGATCTTTTTTATTTGGAATCGGGTAACGAATCCATTTTAAAGCTTTGTTTAAAGGTTTATAGTTCATGACTAACCTAGGTGTACCTCTTTCTATTTCAGAATTTTTATTCACATAGAACGCTGCACAACTCCAGGGAGACCTAGATTTTGTTATTAGACCTTTTTGTTCTAGGTCTTGGATTTCTGCTTTGCAATGTGTTTCTAATTCATAATTCATTTGGATAGGTCTAGCTTTTGTTGGGATTTGTTTATCGGAAAAGTCATTTTCGTATTGTAGGTCTACCATATGTTGTTTTCTATCCCAAAAAGCATTTGGTAACTCTGAACAAATTTCATTTTCAATTCTTTTTTGGAGTTCTGAAATTTTTTGTTTTGTGAAGTCATTTTGTAATTGTTGTTCAGTTCTAAGAAAGGAAATATCCTGTTTTAGAAAACACAGAAGTTTTCTTTCCCTTGAATTAAACAATTTAATTCATTTTTGTAAACAGAGCAAGCTTTTAAAATATTTAAATTCTTTGTTCTGGGTTTTTCAATAAAAGGGAAAATAATTTTGGCTTCTTTTATTTTGCAGGAAATACCATCATAATTAACTGAATAGGGAGTTATCATATTAATGAAAGGAGTCCCTAAAATGACACTATGAGTTATATTTTCTAATAAAACAAAAGGAGTTTTGATAGAAACGTTACCATTTTTAACAGAAGCTTCAGTTTTATTTTTTATAATCATGTTGGAGTTGTTAGCAGCAACAAGTTTTTCATTTGATTTTTGCATTAATCTGTTTGGTACAATGCTACTTTTTAAGCAGTTTAAGTCCGCTCCCGTATCAAAAAGTGCAATTATTTCAAATTTAAAATCTTCAGAAAAGACTAAATTAATTTTGATTAAATATTTTCTTGTTGTTATTGTTCTTAAAACAAACAAGAAATCTTCAGGGATTTCTTCTAAATTTTCAATTGTGTTTGAATATTCTTCATTTTCTCCCTCTTCTCCTTCTTGTTTTGGGTCAGAAGAGGTTTGATTGTGTACTTGGGAAAGAAGATTTTGAAGAATATTTGAATCAATTTCTTGTTTTTGTTTAAGAGTTTTCAACTCATGTTTCACTATTTTAATCTCTTCTTGCAGATATTGAATTGTGACAGGGGTTTGTGACTTTGTTCTTTTTCCTAAGATATTTGTTAAATCATAAATGGTTTTGGGAAGCAATTTTGATAAGGATGTGAAAGGTTGACCTTGTTTTGATTCAAAAGTACTTAACAGTTTTCCTATTATTTCCTTTTGAAGTTTTGTATCTTCAACCTGTTTTATAATATCAAGAATTAGTTCTTGATCCTTTGTTAGAACATTAATTGATTTTGTACTAGCTTCTGAATCGTTAAGAGAGCCGGAGGTTCCTAGCTCATCAAACTGTAAAGGTTTATCATTTTCAGATGAGCCTATTTCAGAATCCGTGAATGTTTCTTTTTCAGAGGTTTCTAAAAGTATTGCCTCTATTTTTTGAATTATTTGTACATCAATTTTTAATTCATGGAGTTTTTTACTTCTGTTGCAATATCTTGAGATGTGTCTTGTTTGGCCACACTTATAACAAGTTATTTGTTTTGAATTTGAGGTTCGAACTTCTTTTGCAAGGGTTTTTTCTTATAAAAAAATTAGGTTTTCTTTGATTGTAAGTATTTTGGGGTTTAGATTTTTTATAGAAATCTTGTTTGCCAGGTCTAGAGAACGATTTTCTGAGAGGTTTTCTAAAAGGTTTTGAACAAGATCCTCCGCAGTCTTTAGAAATATTTGTCGTGGGTATTTCAAATTGTTTGCAAAAAAGATCCTAGTTCTTGTCTAGTTCTTTTCATTTCCCATTTTAGATGTTTTTGAAGTTTTAAATCTTGGCAGATTTTCAAACCTTCCTTTTGTTGAAGCTTACCAATTCCCCATAAGTCAGATGATTATAAGGGATTTGGTTTGTTCCATAGACTTCTTTAATTTTGTTTCTAACCTTTTCTCCTAAAAGGGTTGGGAGTCCTGCAAGGAATTTTTCTTTCCAAAAAGGGTGGTTTGAGTCTTCCCTAAGCATAACCCTAGTTAGGAAAGTGTTTTTGTAATATTGGAATTTAGATAGTTTTTTACATCTAAGGTTTGAAAGGAGTTTAGCATTCTTATCCTTTAAGTGAGATGGATCTCCTATGAAGTGCAGGCTGATTGTGTGAATCAATGTTGCAACTGCATCAGGTATTGGATTCCCTATTTCGTCGAGGATGGGAATTCCTTCCTCTGTGGTTTGGATTGCATTTAATATTTCTAAGTGTTGAGATCGTGTAAGATAGTAGTCCCACCATCCTTCGAGCTGGCCTGAGAATCCTGCTATTAGGAGTTCAGCTATGGCTTTGTCAGGCGTATTGGCTTGGGTTTTGTAGGTATTTGATGCCATTGTCATTTGTTGAAGGAGACTTAGGATGTATTCAGACATACCATCTATGTTCCATTCATAAGCAGTACTGGCATTGAATTTTGATTGAGAAATGACATTGGGTCTGTTCTCAATTCCTAGGTCTGGTGTTGTGACCATGGTCAAAGGTTGACCCTTCTGCCATTGGAGCTTGCACAGATTTTGTTGTTCTTGTTCGGCTTCAGAAACATGGTCTAAAGTCGTTACTGTTTTCTCAAAAGTATCCTTAGCTACCAAGGGTGTAGAGGTAGAAGAATGTTCTATCCTACTAAGTTGGTCATGTAAGGCTTGAGTAAATTCTGATATACCTTCTCTAAATAGTTTTTGGCTTGTTTTTGAGATTTGAAATGGTTTAAAAACTGGGTTTTTTAGTTTTGAATCAGTTGTCTCAATCGGAGAGACAGTGGAATTTTGTTGATGTTCCTTTATCTTAGTTAACAGTTTTGCAATTGTACTAAGATGGATATTTGTAAAATTATTTTGGTGAAGGATATTATGTATATCTTTTCCGAACTGTCACTTGGGATTTTGAAAGGTGCAGTTTCTACTGGCTTTTCTAGGTGTGTTATTATTATTTGTCTTAAAAGTGGGTGTTCAGACTGTATTTTTAATTCAGTTGCCAAATCCCATTCTGTAGTTTTATTTATTGTTGTTATGGGATTAACAGAACTTTGGTTTTGTTTGAAAGGGTAAGAAATTTGATTTTGTGTTGCATAAATTTCAAACCATTCAAAAAATAAAATATTAGTTTTATTTTGTAAAATGAGTGTATAAAATTCATTCTGAATTTGTTTTTTTTTTTGTTTTAGAAAGTTTTTAAAGAACCATGTTCTTTTATTTGTATTTTTGGAAGCATAAAAATCATTATGGAGAATAGTTTTATCAACATCAAATGCCTTTTCTATGACATTTAATTCATTAACAACATTTTCAGTTATAGCAGAAAAGGATGGCGAAGTTGGCGGAAAAATGTTTGGTTGTTCTTCATTAATGTTTTGAGGTGAGTGTAGATCTGATGAGGTATATTTGTGGAGTAATCAACGTTTTGAAAAGAAGCCCTTGGTATGCTAGAACATGAAAAACGTTGTTTTATATGGTTTTCAGTTTTTTGAGGTAATTGTATGACTGAAGGGGGTCTGGATGAACTAGCATCAGAATATCTGGCACTGGAAGTTATTGAAAAACTTAGTTTTACTCTACAGTCATTGTATTGTATGACTTCCTTTAAATTGTTGTTTGGTTTTGACTGTTCAAGGGACTGTAGTCTAACAGCTCCTTCCAAAATCCATTCTTCAGGAAGATCAATATCTTTCCAAATGATGGTTTTTGGAATGACAGTATTTTCCTTTGTTAAATTAGTTTGTAAAAATAGGGTTTCGCCTTATTTGTTTTCAATATTTCTTGTTGTCGTAAAGGCTGAAAACATTGCTTTGTAATGAACTCTGTAAATAATAGCTACAGGAATAGAACCTGCTAGCATTTTGTAATTATGAGTTTTGATTTGTAACATGAGAGATTTTGTGATGTTTGGGTCTTTTAAAGATAATGAAAAATTTGGATAACATTCAAACCAAATTGGTCCTTGACATAGACTAGATTCAATTGTACTTATTATTGAATCTTGAAAGTTCAAGAACCTTGCATCTCGTAGGACACATAGGATTGAAGTGTTTAATCCTTCTCTTGTTAAAGGTTTGATACTGACTTGAACAAGACCTATATGTATGAAATTATAGTTCCTGTTAGTGTGTTTTTGGAGAAAGAAGATATATTGTTTCAAAGGGGTTAGAAAGAGCAACATCTCGTTCTTCCGTTTTGATTACATAATCAGTTTTTAATAGGTTTTTGAATAGACTAGATTCATAGACCTGATCTTTTTTTATTTTTGGGATTTGCCAATTTTTTATAGATTTTTGGAAGTCTTCAATAGTAATTTCTTCACTATTGATAGGTTCCTTTTTTCCTGAGAAGTTTTGGGTAGAAGGAGTGGAAAAATAAATTTTTTCTTAAGATTTCATAAATATTAATAAAATAAAGACAACATAAAAATTGATATATTATGAGTATAATTTAACAGGTCGGACAAAATTGGGGTACTACACGAGGGACTATGGGGATGGTTGTTTGAGTGGCTTAAAAGTGTTTGAGATAAATATAAAGTTGGTAATAGCGTGTGAGTGATTAGAACTTCGTTTTGCTCTATTGCAAGTTTAATTGTGTTCTACGAATGAGAGGTGTATCGACTAATAAAGGAGGTGTGGAGCTGATTAATTCTCTTCATTGAGGTTAATTGCACACATAAATAAGGAATTCAATTGGAATAATATCATTCAATGATCAATTGTTGTGAAATAATTGACATTCATGTACTTATTTTATACATTTGAATGGATGCAAGGGAGAAAAAACGCGTTCTATAAACTAAATGCTATTAAAAATAGAATATAGTTATCAAGAGTAGTAATGTGGGTGATTCAATTTTGACTTAGTCAAAATTGACTTAGTCATTGTTGACTCTAAGACAAATATTTCTAGGAGTTTTAATTAGTTAATAATAAAAATCCCAACAATTAATTAATTAATTAATAAATACTTCATCAAATAATTAAACATCCAAGAAATAATTATCTTATTATCGTCACACTAAATTAATCAAACAGAATAAACAAAACTAAGGGTTTTAAATTAATTAATTAAAATAAAGGGTGTTCCAATGCAACTCGTATATATTTTGTTCTTGTTGCTTCGTACCGTGTGTAGTTCCTCAAATGGTATAGATGCCAATAGTTCAAATTGCTTCTTCTACTTCTTCTTCTTCCAACGTTCATATTATTTACTTATGGTTACTTCAATTTTCTAATCTTCCCATTGCATTCAAGATCTAATTATTGTTGATTTGATTTGTGTCTAGATGCTTAGTCGGTCGTTGCTTTGAATTTGTTCTTTGTTCTTGAGCTTTGAATTTTCGGATCGTTGTTTAACGTTTGTTGAAATTTATTTATTTTCAATTACTAACACTCAATTCTTGATCGTAGCTTTGATTCTAGAATATTCTATCTTTGATTGCATAGATCCATTATCGTGAATTTGAATTTGACCGTTTCTATTTGATGAGATATTCAATTTGAATGTAACTGAACGGACACTTTAATCCATTCAAGTGTGGACAAAAAGTAAGTACTTGGTCATTTGAATCTTCAGTATCAGAATCAGAGGCATGCATTGAGCCTTCATTAGATTTTGTTTCTAAGTCGTGTGTCTTCAAAGTTAGCTTCCAAACTCATGACTTTTATCAAAGTCATAGTCGTTGACTTTTTTATGTTGAGTTGACTTTTATAGGTTGTGTTGACTTTTTCATCAGATGCATTGACTTTCCTTATAGTTAAACACTTTGCTTTTATTGGAGGCTGAGTCTAAAAATCAGAGTCAGAAGTAGTGTGAAGTTCTGAGTCAGACCCAATCATCTTCTGGGGTTAAATTACTGGCTAGAGGCAACTTAGTAGAGATAAAGCCAACATTGTAAATTAGAGTCACATGTTTGCCTTTGAGTTGCTTTGTTGGAGGCGGGTTATTAGAACATGTTGCACTTGACTTTAGAGTCTTATGTTTAGAGGTAAAACCTTGGAGGCAGATTATTAGAGTCAGATCTTTAGACTCAGATACTTAGAGGCAAAGCTAGATCCTTAGAGGCATCTCCTTTAGAGACAACGAAGAGAGCGTGTTGTTCATTTTCACTGATATGTCCTTTTATTATGTTTCCTCATGATCCACTTGCTTCCTCTAATGTACAATTCAACATAGTGATTGGCGCATGTTATTCCTTTCCTCTGATTTGTTTGATTTTTTCTAGTGACTTCCTTTGGTCACTTCCTCTGGTGCTATCCTCTAGTGTACGCGTTTCCTCTTATCTAAGGTGTATCCTCTGATTTTTGGTGCTTCCTCTAATTATGGGCGCTTCTAGCTTATTTTATGCACACTCAATTAAATTATTAGTGCATTAAATTGTTCTCACGAAATACCTCTTGTTATCATCAAAACAAAACAAGTCATTGTTCTTTAAACCATCCTAGTTCTAGCAGAATCAAGGCCATGATGCTTCTCAATTGATCTTGAGAGAAAGGAGCTTGATCCTTGCTTCCATCATCTAACCTTCCATCACTATGTTCCCTATAAGAATTGTTTGAATAGCTACTAGTCTTTGATTTTAGTGGAAAACCATGTTCTTTTTTACATATCTCAATAATATGTTCCAATTTTCAATAGTAAGTGCAAGATTTACCTCTAGTTTTTCCTTTTCCATATCTTTTTTCATTAGTAGCTTTAGCAAACACATTGGAATATGAATTTTCATTATTATTACTGTGTTGCTTTCCTTGTTGCGACAATAAAGAAATAACTTATTTATATTTGGTAAAGGTTCTATTAAAAGAACTTGAGATTTCACAACTTAAAATTGTTCATTTAGGCTAGTAAGAAAAGTTATGACTCTATCTTCTTTCGTATATTTTGAAAGATCACATGTACATTGAGGAATAGGTCTTAAATTGTCTAATTCCTCCCAAATCACAGCAAGGAAAGTAAAATAATCAAAAGTAATTAATTCACCTTGTTTCAAAGAAAGCATTTCTTTTTGTAGTTCTGAAAGTATAATCAGATCACTTTGTAGGAATCTGTTATGTGTTGTGTGAGTATTGTCCATGAAGACTAGACTTTGAGCAATTGAAGGAGAGACTTTATTAATGATCTAAGAAAGTATCAAGTTGTTGCATCTGAGCCATAATTTGTGTGTAGAGTCGAATGTGTCAAGTAGAAGGATGCTTCCATTAAGAAATTCCAATTTATTCTTTACAAGAAGCGTAGTGTCATGCATGTTGTCCAAGTACGATAGTTGTTGCCAATGAAAAAATGTTTCACTGTGAGGAAGGAAGGTCCTTCATGTTGGGAAAAACCAGAGATAATTAGCGATAATTATCTCAATAATGCGGAATATTTTTTTCCCCCACCTGTGCAGATAAATGGCCAAACAGCAAATACAATTCCAAGAGCAATAATAATTGGCAGAAAATTAAATATGAGACAAACGCAATTTTTAACATGGAAAACTTCCATCAAATTGAGAGAATAAAAACCACGGGACCTAGTCCAGTAAAAACTTCCACTATAATAATTAATGGGTACACCAAGAGTCTTCCTAATAACAATAGGGAATATCAATCAACAATAACAACCCTATAACAACCTTATAACAATCTTCCACTAAAGTGGGTATGCCAAAGTAACTCTCAGAGAAGATAAAACTACTCAAATTATATATTAAAATAACAAAATCAGTAGGAATAAATACTAAATTTGTAGATCAAGCGGAGCAAGTTTGCTACATACTTGTTACCACCACTGGAACCAAACCCTTATTTTTCTTCTCTGGCAACCGTTCTTCTTCTGTTGTCTTTCTGTGTTTCTTCTTAGGGATTTTTAAATCCCTTTTATTACTTTCAAGTGGGCCAATCCCATTAAAATCTTTTTTTTTTCTTTTTCTTTTTTTTTTCAATAATAATAATAATACTAGTAAAATTGGTGGGTTCCACTTGAGGAGTGAGTCCACCCAACAAATCTCCCCCTCACGACTCAAGTGGGAAGGTACTGCTCAACCATGTCAGCTTTCTTTCTGCAACATATCATCTTCGACACAACCAAGGTCTTCGTCATCATATCTAAACCATTCTCATCAGTATGAATCTTCTCAATTAAAAATGACTTCATTTCCAGTGCATCTCGTATCCAATGATATCACACTTCAATATGCTTCGACTTTGCATGAAAAGTCGGATTCTTGCTGAGATGGATCGCACTCTGACTGTCACAGAATAACACAAACTTGTCTTGCTTGAGGCCTAACTCGTGTAGGAATTTCTTCATCCACAAGAGTTCTTTGGAAGCTTCAGTTGTTGCAATGTACTCAGCTTCAGCAGTAGATAAAGCAACACATTTTTGTAGTCTTGATTGCCAAGACACAGCTCCCCCTGCAAAAGTCATCATATAACCAGAAGTAGATTTTCTAGAATCAAGATCACCTGCCATATCTGCATCTGTGTAGCCATCCAACACAGGTTCACCACCTCCATAGCATAAGCACACTTTGGAAGTGCCTCTGAGGTATCTGAGGATCCACTTCACTGCTTGCCAATGATCTTTACCAGAATTAGGGAGAAATCGACTAACAACTCCAACTGCATGAGCAATATTTGGCCTTGTGCATACCATAGCATACATCAAACTACCAACTGCGGATGCATAAGGAACCTTCTTCATCTCTTCTTTGTCTTTCTCACTTGTAGAACATTTATCAGAATCCAATTTAAAATGAGTAGCAAGTGGAGTACTAACAGGTTTGCAATTGCTCATGTTAAACCTCTCTAACACCTTCTCAATATAATTGTGTTGAGACAACCACAATTTATTATTCTTCCTGTCACGAGTAATTCTCATACCCAAAATTTGTTTTGCAAGACCCTAAGTCTTTCATTGCAAACGACTTGTTCAAATCTTTTTTAAAGATTGAATCTTCTTAGTGTCATGACCAACAATCAACATGTCATCCACATATAATAAAAGAATAATATAATCACCATCAGAGAATTTCTTGATAAACACACAATGGTCAGAAGTAGTTTTACTATACTCATGTTTCTCCATGAAAGAATCAAATTTCTTGTACCATTGTCGAGGTGCTTGCTTGAGCCCATACAAACTTTTCTTTAATTTGCACACAATATGCTATTTACCTTTGACTTCGAAACCCTCTTGTTGCTCCATATAGATCTCTTCCTCCAAATCACCATGAAGGAATGCAGTTTTCACATCAAGTTGTTCAACTTCTAGGTTCAAACTAGCTGCTAACCCAAGCACAACTCGGATAGAGGACATCTTCACCACAGGTGAAAAAATTTCATCAAAGTCAATACCTTTTCTCTGATTAAAACCTTTCACAACCAATCTTGCTTTGTATCTTGGTTGAGAACTATTATCTTCTGTCTTTATCTTGTATACCCATTTGTTCTTGAGTGCTTTTCTACCATTAGGCAACTTTACCAAATCAAATGTGTGATTCTCATGTAAGGAATTCATCTCTTCTTGCATGGCCTTTAACCACTTTTCTTTATCAACATTTGTAATAGCTTCTTGATAATACTCTGGCTCTCCACTATCAGTGATCATCACACACTCATGTGGAGGATATCTTTGAGAAGGTTGACGTTCTCTAGTAGATCTTCTCGACTCAAACTCGGTTGGTGGCTCAATTGGAACATGCTCATCATGGTGAGGCACATGATCATCAGTTACATTCTCATTATCTACCTGTATATCTCCCCCATCAACAAAAGTTTCTACAAGGGGCTTAGGCGCAACATTTTCAATGTAACTTCTAGAATTTAGTTTATGTTTTTCAGCTTTATCAAAATCTTCAATAGTCTGGTCTTCAAGAAATATCACATCTCGGCTTCTGATAATTTTCTTGTCAACTGGATCCCACAATCTATAACCAAATTCTTCATCACCATAACCGACGAATATACACTGTTTGGATTTACTATCAAGCTTGGACCTCTCATCTCTTGGAACGTGAACAAAACATCTGCAACCAAAAACTCTCAAATGACGGTAAGAGACATCTTTCCCTGTCCACACTCTATTTGGAACATCACCATCAAGTGGAATAGAAGGAGAAAGATTGATCAAATCCACTGCAGTTTTCATTGCTTCACCCCAAAAGGATTTCGATAATTTTGCATGAGAGAGTATACATCTGATTCTGTCATTAATCGTACGATTCATTCTCTCTGCAACACCATTATGTTGAGGTGTCTTTGGAACTGTTTTCTCAAACCTGATTCCATGTTCTCTACAATACTCTTCAAAAGGACCTATGTATTCACCACCATTATCTGATCGAACACATTTCAATTTTCTTCCCTTTTCGCTTTCAACACTTGCATGAAAATGCTTGAAGACTCCAAATACCTGGTCTTTAGATTTCAAGGGAAAGGCCCACACTTTTCTAGAGTGGTCATCAATAAAAGTAACAAAATATGATGCACCACCAAGAGATTTACTATCCATCATACAAACATCAGTATGAACTAAATCAAGGATATTTTGCCTCCTATGAGGACCAGTATTATGAAAAGAAACTCTATATTGTTTTCCAGCAAAACAA
>NC_021164.2:25237569-25238019 GCF_000331145.2 Cicer arietinum | reverse complement strand
CCAATCAAACCATGTTCCTTTCTTCGAGCTTCTTCATTCAACATGCTCTCTTTAACTGTTGACATTTTCAACTTTCCACTTGGAGCTGAATTGGTCAACGTCACAACAAGGACTTCCCAATTATCAGGCAAGGAACTCAACAATAACAACGCTTTCAACTCATCGTCTAATTTAATTTCTGCAGTTGTCAACTGATTCACTGTATTCTGAAAAATACTTATATGCTCTACCATTGAATCCTCATCTTTGTATTTCATATTCACCAGCTTCCGAATCAAGAATGCTTTATTTTGCACATTCTTTCGTTCATACAACTCTTTTAATTTTTCCCACATCTTGTTAGCATCTATTTCAATTTCAACATATGGATACACACTAAGATCCAACCACTGTCTGATCAACGTCACTGCCTTTCTATTCATCTTCTTCCAGTCAGCGTCAGATTTATCT
>NC_021164.2:25230746-25237109 GCF_000331145.2 Cicer arietinum | reverse complement strand
AAGATAAAACTACTCAAATTATATATTAAAATAACAAACTCAGTGATAGGAATAACATACTAAATTTGTAGATCAAACGGAGCAAGTTTGCTACACACCTGTTACCACCACTGGAACCAAACCCTTATTTTTCTTCTCTGGCAACCGTTCTTCTTCTGTTGTCTTTTTGTGTTTCTTCTTAGGGATTTTTAAATCCCTTTTATTACTTTCAAGTGGGCCAAGCCCATTAAAATCTTTTTTTTTTCTTTTTCTTTTTTTATTTCAATAATAATAATAATAATAGTAAAATTGGTGGGTTCCACTTGGGGAGTGAGCCCACCCAACACTTCACTTGGATGACTGTAATAAGGGTTGTGATTGTTTTGCGGAGTATCAAGGTTCCCTTAGTTCAAATTGTTATTGTTGTTGTGAAACATTCGCAATAACAATAATAATAATAATAATAATAATAATAATAATAATAATAATAATAATAATTATTATTATTATTATTATTATTATTATTATTATTATTATTATTATTATTATTATTATTAATATTATTAATGAAAGGTGTGTTTTTAGATTACCTCAAATATTAGCAATTCTGTTACAAGAATTTCCATTCCTACCATCTGTTGAAATCTTCATTGATAGTTAAGGGTGGGGATAGTTTGGTCGAGCTGAACTTTGCTAGGCCTGAGTCTGATCTGTCAAAAAATTTAAGGTTTAAGCTTGATATGTGGTCTGTTTATTTTTTAGGTCTGAGTCTAGCCTTGATAGAAGTCGGATATAGCCAGTTAGCCTACTTAAAAGCCTATTTTATTTTAATATTTTTGAATAAGTAATAAAACATATTTTTAAATACATTAACGAGTTACTATGTCAATGAAATTAAGTTTTATTTTGATATTTAACATCATGTTTTAAAGAATACGACTTTATATACATTATACTTAAATTATATTTTATAATAATACATTTAAATATGTCAAACTAAACGAGGTTAATATGCGTAAATTACTAAAAGTTGAATATATAATAAAAAGATCAAAATTTAATATAATAATTAATGTAGTAAAAAAATATTACTTATATTTATTTAAATGTAGTCTGACATTTTTAACTAAATAGACTTTTTTAAAAGCATTGGCCTTATATGTTTAAGAAAAAAGTATGGCCTGAACCTGCGTAGGCTAGACTGTAGGCCCATGTTGGTCAGCCTGACCTATTCCCATCCATCCCTATTGATAACCTTTGCGTTAAGTCATAAAAACTTCATCAATTCATTACATATTGGCTTAGATATCATAAAGAAGTACTTTTTCCAATGCATATTACTAAAAGTTGTTTATATAAGATCTTAATCATGTAATGTTCCGCAAGACTAATTAGATCAACTAGTGATTCCATTATAACTAACAGATCTTTAGACCTTGAAAGCAAGAGATGTAGAGACTTATTGACAAGCAAGTCATTGCTGATTGCAAAGAGATCTCACAGAACTAAAAGAAGGTTTTAGGTTTCAAAAGTGTAGACCGAGCAAAAGTGAGTGAGAAATGTTTGAAATGATTCAAGTGAAGTCAGTTTTATAAAAGATTAGTTTCAACCGTTGACATTTTTTTTCTACATAAAAACGGCCCAAAGAAAAAAGGTGCATTTTTCTTTTTGTGGGTGGCAGATTTTCTATTATCCTTTTTATTTATGTTAAAATACAGTAAATATATTGCATGTAATTCGGTAAACATGTGGGATTCAAATTATAAATCCAATCATATAATAAAATCCCTCTTGTAACAAAAACAATAGTTAGAGTTGAAGTTCAAAATTTGCAGTTGAATGTGTTTAAGGTAGTAATTATCATTCCTTTTACGGATAAAAAAATAATTTAATTTATTTACTTTGTCGATGTAAAAAGCTTTTTACACAATAAATTACAACTATCTAATGTTCAATAATGTTTGATTTGTAAGATGACTACCTTTAAAATATTAGACATGAGTAGTTACAATTTGTTACCGTAAAATATTTTATATTGTTATTTGATATTGTTATTTGATATTATCTCATTTTTTGTGTGAATTTGATATTATCTCTCGAGTTGGATAGGACTATAATGAATGATAAAACTCTCCTTTAAGAGATTTAACGGTGTTGCATTTCCAAAACTAGATGTGAATATGAGACCTCTAATTAAACTAAAAGATTTATCATCTCATTTAAATGTTCTTTGATTGTTTTTTCCTCTTATAAATGAGACCTTAGGTAGTACTACATCTTTGTCCAACAATAATTATTTTATTATGTAAAAAAACAACAATTTTTTTGTTAAATTGTCTTTTTAAATTAGTAGTATTTACTTCTCTATCTTAAAATAATTGTCGCATTTAATCATTTCATACAAATTAAAAAATAATAATAAATGAAATAGAGTAGTAGAATTACCAAATCACTCTTATTAATTATTAATATATTTCAAATATCATAAATTGAAAGTGGGAGGATAATATGTTGTTCAATAAAAACAAACAAAATTACACTATGTATGTCTTTTTAAGATCTTATTTACAAGTAATAGTTTAGTCATTTATTTTATTTTTCTGTTTAAGTCTTTTAAATTTTATCATACCAATTTAGAGTTATTGAGTCTCTTGATTTCTAAGTTACATTCGTGGTTTTCTGGATTTTCAATTTTGGAATTTGTAAATTTTGGTGATAAATATATTGATTATTGAAAGTTGGTGTTATTGAAAGGGGATTGGTAGATGAATCTTTAATATTTTTTTTCGGTTGAAGATGAGAACTGTTAGGGTTCATAATTTTTAGAAACCCATAATTGAATTTAAAAATAAATAAAAAATAGGTGGAAAATAACTTTCAATACAAATTATATGTGTGGCATAACTTTGCATATCATTTTTCTCTTTTTTTCTCTTTTTTTTCTCTTTGTTTGTCTTCCATTGAACCAAATAAATCTTAAGGAACATTTTTACAAAAAGAAATAATAATTTTTTTATTTTATTTACAAGAATAGTTAATATTTAGTAAGTATTTTCTCTGTCCTAAATTATAAAAAGAAATTATTTTTTTATCTCAAATTATAAGGAGAAAACACCAACCTTTACTCTATTTATTCTTCAAAGATGCATATTTATTTTCATAAACTTAAGAAATGAATGAATATTTACGTTATAAAAAAGAAATTAATGTTGGACTAAGACAAAGTAGTGTTTTAAATTATGACGTTGAATTTCTAATTTGATTCACTCATAAACTTCAAAGATGTGTTTTATAGGTAAAATAAAATCATCACCTTTTTGCTTTGGGCCTTGTGCCATTTTTATGAATAAAAAAATAATTAGAAAATATGTCGTTCTATTTTTAAGTTATATCCAGTAGATTCATATAGCCATATGCATGAATGTGTCCATTATGGTCACATGAATATAAAATCGGTGATACAGATCTCCTGGACACCGGTTAAAAACAGGGTGAATGTTAATTTAATCATTTAATTTGTGTAAAGTATACTATTGAATTCTAATATATTTAAACGCAGAGAGACAAAATCAAACGGATGCATGAGCATTTATTTATTAAAAGTATTTGAGTAGATTATTTTTGGATAAATCATATTTTAGTTTCTGAATGTATTGATATTTTAGATATATATATATGTTAAAACTGATTTATTATTACTAAATATTATATATCAACTCAAATTCGATCCACTCCTTCTCTCTGATAAACGTTAGAGATTTGATTGTAAATCAACAAAGCAACGTACTGAGTTACACCAATATGTACTTCACTCATTTGGTTCAATTTTGCTTGAATTTTATGAAAAATATTGTAGAAATTCAACCAAATTAACTATTTTTTTTGCTTTAGATTTTTTCTTCTCCAAATATTAATTATATGAACCGAAACGATTCCTTACATTCCTAGCTACATTTGTCTCAAACATTTGAAGTTTCTCTTATGTTATCGTCCCTCCGCCATTGCATTTGCTAATTTGTGTTATATTTATATTTGTAAATTTACAATTTATATTTGCGTTCAAGCTCTATTACTGCTTTTTTATTAATCTGTTTTTGCTTATATTTGATACTAAAACAATACTACTTACTAGTCCTTATATCTTATAAAAAGAAAACAAGAAAAAAAAATATTATTCTCGTAAAAAAAGTTAATAAAAATATTCTAATTGTTAGATAATGTTATTATATATTAGTAGTAAAGGTATTTTAGACATTTATATTATTTTGTATATATATTCATTGTAACTCTATTAACTCGGTTCATTCTATGTTATTAAACCCTAAATGGTTGTCTCTCTTCTTCCTCTTTTCATTGTTAACATGGTATCAAAGAGCTTTGGTTGATTTTAGGATCTACTATAAAGAAGAGAGAGACTACTTTGATAGGAAAGGCAATCACCAAAAGAGAAAAGAGAAGAGTAACTATATTCCCGATTTTGTTAAATCATTCTCACAAAAACATCGATTGCGCATTCGTTAACCGTTGGATCGGGCTGATTTTTGGACAGCAAGTTCACAACATTTAGGTCTTCGTCTTCAACGATCGGATCAGCGACAAGACATCTGGAGGGGGAGAAATCGTGCTCGCACAGCACCAGATTATTCCTAATTTATTTTATCTTAATGATTGTATTTTTCATGTCATTATTTGTTATGGCTGGTGCTAAGGATGATTCTCTTCAAGCACATTGGAAAACACATTGTCCAAATTTTGGGAGAGCACATAAGAAGAATTTTAGGGGACATCGTCCAATGTTGTTGCTTCTGCTCCTCTTACCATTGGCTCTAGTTCTGGTTTTGTATACTCATTTGAGACTGCTTCCCAAATATTTGATATTGCAGAACAGCTTCAAAAACTTCTTGCCACCACTACAAAAAAAAGTATCTACTGTGACACTCAGATTTTGTGATATTTTTTATCTGTCACTAAAGCTACCTTTAGCTACAGTTAAAGTGTCACTGTTTCTAAACATATTATATAAAAAAAATTAAATACACGAAAACAAATTTTTACCCCTTTGGTCTTGTACAAACACTTGAGAAATATCTCAGGGTGATAGAATGATAAAATGATCGCTGGAGCTCAATCTTAGAAGGGGAACAATATATCTCATCATCGCTGCAACTACACCAGAGAAATCTTTTCTTTTTCTTTGTAAACCCTTTTCTCTCTACTATCTTCAACTAACCCTAATCCCCAAAACCCTTAAATTCAATTTTGAACAATCCTAAATTCATCTCTCTCGTTTCACTTTACGATTTGCAGTAGCAAGTAAGTTCTATTCTCTTTCCAAATCATTTCAGTTTGCGATATCAATTTTATTTTGGTAATCTTGCTTGTTAAGTGTCATTTTTTCGTGATTTGCTGAATGAGGTTGTGGGTTTGCGATTTGTTCTGTTTTTGGGATTCATTCACACGACACATTATCCTGATTTTTGGATTAGGGTTCATTTTTACCCCTTTTGTATATATTTTCCTTAATTTGTGGTTAATTAGTTTTAAGGCATTTGATGAAGGAAACGGACTCGAAGTTGGGTGGAGCCAAGTTCGGATTGATGAGGTATTACAATCACTGGGCAAACTAGTGAGGCTGTATTCAGAAGTGCATCTATTGAGGTCGTTGAAGCACAATAACATTGTAAGGTTCTACAATTCCTGGATTGATGACAAACACAAGAATGTTAACAAGATAGTTATTCACCTCAGGGAGCCTCAAACAGTGTGTTCATTATCCTTTGTATATGTGTTTAATTTGTTTTTCTGTTTTATTGTGATATTAGTCCTTTTGTTAGTTGGTTTGATGCATGATTTAGGTACTGTAAGAAACACAAGAAGGTCGACATGAGAGTATTTGTTAAATATCGGACTCAGGTGTGATTTATTTGAAGTATTTGTTAAATATCGGACAATATCTTGTATTTTAATTTGATTTTTTAGAGTGATTTAAAGCCTTTCAGACTTGACGAAAAACTATGATATCTTAGCAGTACAGGGTCATCTGGTTCAGTAAACTAGTTTCTATTTACCTTTTAAGATGGAAGTTAAATTAGTGGAATATTATTACACTTGCACCTTTGAGAGTTAGAATTACTTTTCCACTCTCCTATATTAATCTACTTTTGAAAAGTGAACATTGAAATAAAGCTTTTTTAATTGTGAATTCTTAACTAAGCTAATGAATACAATCAAGTATTATTTGCAAATAAAAGTAACGGTAACAGCAACACATACCTACTTCTTATGTCTTTATTTTGCTTCAAATTATTTAAATAAACCATTTCTTTGAACAACATAAGTGTTTCATTGTCGCAACATGTGATCGTGACTTGAAGAGGAGAATCC
>NC_021164.2:25213862-25215075 GCF_000331145.2 Cicer arietinum | reverse complement strand
ATTAGACCAAGTGTATCACCATGGGGAGCTCCAGTTTTGCTAGTTAAGAAGAAGGACGGAAGCTCGCGCTTATGTGTGGATTATAGACAGCTTAATAAGGCAACTATTAAGAATCGTTATCCTTTGCAACACATTGATGATTTGATGGATCAATTGAGAGGGGCCCCGATATTTTCGAAGATTGACTTGAAGTCGGGTCACCATCAGATTCGAGTAAGGGAAGGAGATATTCAGAAAACTGCTTTCAGAACCCGTTATGGACATTATGAATATCTGGTTATGCCGTTTGGAGTTACCAATGCACCAGCAATTTTCTTGGACTACACGAACAGATTCTTTAGTCCGTTCCTTGATAAATTTGTTGTGGTGTTCATTGATGATATATTAATTTACTCGAGAACTGAAGAAGAGCATGGAGAACACTTACGTCAAGTTCTTGAGATTTTACGCGAGAAGCAGTTATATGTCAATTTGTCGAAGTGTGAGTTTTGGCTAGAAAAAGTGAACTTCTTAGGACATGTGATAACCTAGGAGGGAATCGCTGTAGATCCGGCTAAGATTGAGGCGGTTCTTGCTTGGAAACAGCCTCAGACTGTCACTGACATACGAAGCTTTGTAGGACTGGCAGGGTACTACAAGAGGTTTATCGAAGGTTTTGCTAAGATTGTAGCTCCATTAACACAACTTACCAGAAAAGATCAACCGTTCGCATGGACGGAGAAGTGTGAAGAAAATTTTCAGTTACTAAAGAGAAAATTGACGACCTCACCAGTGTTGGTATTACCGCAATCAGATGAACCCTATGAAGTTTATTGTGATGCATCTCACCAAGGTTTGGGATGTGTTCTGATGCAACACAAGAAGGCTGTAGCTTATGCCTCAAGGCAATTGAAGATTCATGAGAGAAACTATCCTACTCGTGATTTGGAGCTTGCTGCGTTTTTTTTGCATTGAAGATATGAAGGCACTATTTATATGGGTGCACGTTCACCATGTTCAGTGACCATAAAAGTTTGAAGTATTTGTTTGATCAGAAGGAGTTGAACATGCGCCAGAGACGATGGATGGAGACTCTCAAGGATTTTGATTTCACACTGCAGTACCACCCTGGGAAGGCCAATGTAGTGCCGGATGCGTTGAGCAGAAGAAGTGTATCGGTGTCTTCACTAATTATGGCTAGACAACAAGAGTTGTGGGAAGCTTTTAGAGACCT
>NC_021164.2:25210271-25213563 GCF_000331145.2 Cicer arietinum | reverse complement strand
GAATTTTGAAATTCGGAATGATTAAGATTTCGAGTGGACTACTTGAAGACATTGCAAATTCTCAAGATGACGTCTTAATACAAGAGAAGAGGAACCTAATAGTGCAAGGGAAGACAACAGAGTTCAAGATTGGGTCAGATAATATTTTGCGATGTAAAGGTAGGATTTGTGTACCAGAGATTACAGGTATCAGGAAAACAATCTTAGAAGAGGCTCATAAGAGTAAGTTGAGTATTCATCCTGGAGCAACAAAGATGTATCAGGATTTGAGGCAGAATTATTGGTGGCCAGGAATGAAGAAACATGTAGCGGAGTATGTATCAACTTGTCTAACTTGTCAGAAAGCGAAGGTGGAACATCAGCGACCTGCTGGGATGTTGCAACCTTTAGATATACCTGAATGGAAGTGGGACATCATTTCCATGGATTTTATAACTGGATTGCCTAAAACAAGGAGAAAGAATGATTCTATATGGGTAATAGTGGATCGACTGACTAAATTCGCTCACTTTTTGCCGGTAAAGACCACCTATAAGGTAGATTAGCTAACAGAGATCTACATTGCTGAAATTGTGAGGTTACACGGGGTACCATCGAGTATTGTATCAGACCGTGATCCGAAGTTCACATCACATTTTTGGGGAGCGTTGCACGAAGCATTGGGAACGAAACTACGATTGAGTTCAGCTTACCATCCACAAACGGACGGACAGACTGAAAGGACGAATCAGTCCTTGGAAGATCTGTTGAGAGCATGTGTTTTAGATGATAGGGGAAGTTGGGATGATGTACTTCCGTTGATTGAGTTCACTTACAACAATAGTTTCCACGCAAGTATCGGAATGGCACCATATGAGGCTTTATATGGGCGCAAGTGTCAAACGCCCTTGTGTTGGTATAAGGACTGTAAAAGTATGATTGTCGGACCGGAAATGGTGCAACAGACCACAACTAAGGTAAGGAAGATCAAGGACAAAATGAAGACTTCACAGGATCGTCAGAAGAGTTACGCGGACAAGCGTCGCAGACTTTTAGAATTCGAACAGGGTGACCATGTATTTCTGAGAGTCACACCTACTACTGGAGTAGGTAGAGCCTTGAAATCGAAGAAGTTGACTCCGAAATTCATTGGACCATATCACATTTCTGCACGAGTTGGGCCGGTTGCTTATCGGATTGCATTACCTCCGATACTGTCCAATATCCATGACGTGTTTCATGTGTCGCAGTTGAGGAAATATCTCGCAGATCCATCTCACGTGATCGAACCAGACACAATCCAGCTAAAGGATAACCTGTCGTTCGAAGTACCACCCGTGAGAATTGATGACAGGAAGATTAAGCGGTTGAGGACCAAGGATGTTTCGTTAGTCAAGGTGATCTGGAACCCAATTACTGGAGATGCGACTTGGGAACTGGAGAGCAAGATGAGGGAACAACACCCAGAGTTATTTATCGATGCATAGTTTCGAGGACGAAACTAATTTTAGGGGGGGAGTAATGTAAGACCCATAATTTTAAAGTACCATTTATGTATTTTTGGTGTATTTTGGATTTTGGCTCGGAGGCTTTTAAGCCAAAGTTAATAATATTTTGGAGTTTTATAATCAAAAAGATATTTCGATGCCAATTAGAATTTCTCGTCGATAAATAAATTGAATTTAACTGCGATGAATCCTTTACGGAGAATTTAATGCGTTACGGGTGAAATGGTAATTTAACAAATATCTAGATATTTTGAGATATTTGTTAAGTTATGTTTATTATATGTATGTTTGCTTGGAGAGAATAGAACCAAAAGAGAAAAGAGAAGAGTAACTATATTCCTGATTTTGTTAAATCATTCTCACAAAAACATCGATTGCGCATTCGTTAACCGTTGGATCGGGCTGATTTTTGGACAGCAGGTTCACAACATTTAGGTCTTCGTCTTCAACGATTGGATCAGCGACAAGACATCTGGAGGGGGAGAAATCGTGCTCGCACATCACCAGATTATTCCTAATTTATTTTATCTTAATGATTGTATTTTTCATGTCATTATTTGTTATGGCTGGTGCTAAGGATGATTCTCTTCAAGCACATTGGAAAACACATTGTCCAAATTTTGGGAGAGCACATAAGAAGAATTTTAGGGGGACATCGTCCAACGTTGTTGCTTCTGCTCCTCTTACCATTGGCTCTAGTTCTGGTTTTGTATACTCATTTGAGACTGCTTCCCAAATATTTGATATTGCAGAACAGCTTCAAAAACTTCTTGCCACTTAATCACATGCCATGTCTGCCACCTCTTCTAAAGGTTTGAACTCATCTGGTATGTCAGGTATATCTCATTCCATATGAATTCTTGATTCAGGAGCATCTCATCATATGACATACGATGATAAATCTTTTGTGTATGTGAAACCTGTCTCGTTTGTGTCGGTTATGACTGCTGATGGCACTCCTATGCCACTAGCAGGTTTTGGTTCTGTCTCCACACCTAACATGTCTCTTTCTGATGTTTATTATATTCATAATCTTACTTTGAGTCCTACTTCTGTTAGTCAAATATGTGATCTCGGTTATTCGGTTATGTTTTCTTCCACTTCTTGTTGTGTGCAGGATCCACATTCTGAGAGGTTGATTGGGATATGTCATAGACAAGGGGGACTTTATATTTTGGATGACCTGCGACTCCTAGATACTGCAACCTCAACAACTACTGCTGACTTATTATCTAATTTTCGTTTGAATTCCTTATCTTCTAGTTTTTATTTATGGCATTCTCGCCTTGGACATGTTTCTGGTTCTAGATTAAAATATTTGGCTTCTACTGGAGCCTTAGGAAAGTTACAAACCTGTGATATCTCAAATTGTTGTGGTTGTAAACTTGCTAAACTTCGAGGTTTACCGTTTAGTAAAAGTGTTTTCGTTTCATATGTGCCCTTTGATTTAGTTCGCTCTGATGTTTGGGTCCATCACCGGTTCTCACCAAAGGTGGATCTAGATATTATTTTTCGTTTATTGATGATTACACTCATTATTGTTGGCTTTATCTTATGAAAATCGGTCTGAAGTTTTTGACATTTATCATATGTTTCGTGCAATGGTCAAAACTCAACATAATTATGTTAAAAAGTGCTTTCGTTGTGATTTAGGTGGTGAATATACCTCTAATAAATTTTTTGAATTACTTGCTTATGATGGCACCCTCCACCAAACATCTTGTACTGATACTCCTCAACAAAATGGAGTTGCTGAAAGGAAACACCGTCATATTATAGAGATGGCTCGTTCCCTTTTGTTGTTC
>NC_021164.2:25209716-25210248 GCF_000331145.2 Cicer arietinum | reverse complement strand
TTATTGTTGTTCATGCTATTAATAGAATTTCATCCTCTATCATATCAGGTTTGTCTCCCTTTGAAAAATTGTATGTTTCTACCCCTGATTACTATTCTTTGAAAGTTTTTGGTTCTACTTGTTTTGTTCTTCGCCCTCAAGTAGAGCGCAGTAAGTTGTTTTCTAGTTCAGTCATGTGTGTTTTTCTTGGTTATGGGGATGGTCAAAAGGGTTATCGTTGTTATGATCCTCATGCAAGAAAACTTTATGTATCTCGTAATGTTGTTTTTCTTGAGCACATCCCTTTTTACTCTATTTCCTCTGATTCTCGGATTACTAAGAGTTCTGAACTAACCCATATTGATTCGTTTGGTCCTAATGATTATGCTTCTAGTGATTGTAATGTTGAGAATTGCAGAACAAATACTAATACTCCACACGATGACATCCCTCTTGTCCCCCTGGGTGTCCAACCACCTCCTGCGATTGTTGACCCTCCTCGTTACCCCTCTCGTCAACGTAAGTCTACTCAGTTACCTGATTTTGTCTATTC
>NC_021164.2:25208197-25208994 GCF_000331145.2 Cicer arietinum | reverse complement strand
CTCCTCGAGTTTGGTTTGAGAAATTCTCTATTGTGATCACTTCTCTTGGTTTCTGCTCTAGTGAACATGATTCTGTATTGTTTATAAGGTCCACCACTTATGGTCGCATTATACTTTCTCTATATGTTGATGATATGATTATTACAGGTGATGATGTTAGTCGAATCAATGAGTTGAAACTATAATTAGCCAAACAATTTGAGATGAAGGACTTGGGAACTCTTCGCTATTTCTTGGGGATTGAAGTTGCCTACTCTCCTAGAGGCTACCTTCTTTCTCAATACAAGTACATTGCCAAAATTCTTGACCAGACTCGTCTTTCTGATACTAGAGCAGCAGATACTCCTCTTGAGTTGAATGTGAAATATGCTCCCTCGGATGGTGTTCCTTTACCAAATTCCATTTTGTATCGTACTTTGGTTGCCAGCTTAGTGTATCTTACGATTATCAAACCTGACATTGCTTAAGTTGTTCATGTTGTTAGCCAGTTTGTTGTCTCTTCCACTACAGTACATTGGGCAACAGTTATTCAGATTCTTCGTTGTAAGACCCATAATTTTAAAGTATGCTTTATGTATTTTTGTGTATTTTGGATTCTGGCTCGGAGGCTTTTTAGCCAAAGTTAATAATATTTTGGAGTTTATATGATCAAAAAGATATTTTGATGCCGTTTAGAATTACTCGTCGATAAATAAATTAAATTAACTGCGGTGAATCTTTTACGAAGAATTTAATGCGTTATGGGTGAAATGGTAATTTAACAAATATCTAGTTATTTTGAGATATTTGTTAGAAGT
>NC_021164.2:25207855-25208084 GCF_000331145.2 Cicer arietinum | reverse complement strand
TATAAAAATGAAAGAAGGAAAAAGGAAGAAAGGAAAAAGAAAGGAAAGAAAGAGAAAGGAAAGAAAAAGTAAAATTCCATCTTCTTCCTCTATTACCTCTACGCGTGACCCCCTTCTCCCTCATTCCTCCATTTTTCGTTTTCTTTGCTTCCTTTCTTCAAGATTAGAAACCCAAGGCTTGGTGGGTGATAGGATAAGGATTTCTTAACTTCACTCTTCCTCTTTGATT
>NC_021164.2:25197530-25206217 GCF_000331145.2 Cicer arietinum | reverse complement strand
AATCGATTTGGTAACACAGGAACTCAGCAAAACTGACCAAATCGATTTGGCAATCGATTGGCTCAGTAGAAATCCTTATTTTGAGTTAGATAATCGATTGCTCAATTGATTTATCAATGCTTTGGTCAGTTATGTATTACTTGATGGATTGAGAACTTTATTTTGATTTCATTTTTAATTGGCAAGCATTATATGAACTTTTAGCATATGGAAAATCCTTTTAAGGTGCATGCTTAGTTGAAAGGTTATTTTGTGCATTTAAAACTTAAATGTTATGTGTTATCTGTTAATTTCGGTTGGTGACCCTTTACAACTATTGTGGAAATATGGGCTTTGCCCTCAGATGAGAGCCAGGACGATCCTGTCGGTTCGTACCCTACGGATGGGAATGTTTGACTGGAGCTATGTAGGAGGATCTCACGGGGCGCGTGGAGATCACTCAGGGTGTACAGTTTTTTGGTAGGATGATCAGATTAGGTTGATGTATAGGGACTAGACGTCCTTTTTTTTGGGTTGCAGTATTTTAATTCGGAAAACTGTACCTATACTATTATTGTCTGTTTGACATGTTATTTATGATGGGGTCTATGTACCACTTTTTGAAGTGTAAATACTTTGGATTCGTATTTGAGAAACTTTTCCGCTGCTTGTAAAAAAGATTTGAAAAAAAAATATACCCTCGTTTTGAAAATCGGGGTGTTACATTCGTTATCTTCGAGGAACTCAATTTCAATGCCTTCTCTTTCTATCGTCATCCTCATTAGAGTTACGAGCTTATTATGATGCTGATTGGACTGGTGACACCACATATCGTAAATCCACCACAAGGTTTTGTATCTTTCTTGGAGACTCTTTTTTTTCTTGGAAGAGTAAGAAACAAGACATTATCTCCCGCTCCTCTACAGAAGCTGAGTATCGTGCTATGGCATCCACTACCACTGAAATAATTTGGTTGCGTTGGCTTTTGTCTGATATGGGTATCTCTCTTTCTGAGCCAACTCAGATGCACTGCGATAACAAGAGTGCTATTCAAATTGCTCACAACTCGGTCTTTCATGAACACACCAAACACATTGAGATTGATTGTCATCTTACTCGTCATCATCTTTAGCATGGAACCATTAATCTATCGTTTGTCTCTTCTTCTTTATAGATTGTTGATTTGTTCACAAAGATGCATTTCATTAAACGTTTTCGTTTTTTAGTTGACAAACTCTTGATGCTCCATGTTAATGCATCGTGAGTTTGAGGGGAGATGTTAGATAATGTTATTATATATTAGTAATAAGGGTATTTTAGACATTTCTATTATTTTGTATATACTCATTGTAACCCTATTAACTCAAGTTTGATTCGTTCTATGTTATGAAACCCTAAAGTGGTTGTCTCTCTTCTTCCTCTTTTTATTGTTAACACTAATATTTAAAAACTTAAAAAAAAATTTAGTTAAAGGTATATTTGGAGTGACGGTAAGATTGTTGGAGTTAATTGCCTTAATATACTGGAATATTATTTTGTGTATTGGTATCTCCAACTCTAATTTTTTATCTCTAATTTTTTATCGATCAAAATAAACTAAAAGTATACCAAGAAATTTAGCAAAAACTAATATTTGTATATAATATTTTAAAATGAAGCTTACATATTTATATTTGAAACAAAATCTTAATTATAAGTCTCCCTTAAAAAATTGTCCATAAATAAGACTCGTTTTTAACTACTTGACATAATTTTTCTCTTTATTCTACTTATTAATACTATTAAGTTATTTATTAAAAATTAAAGTTGGACACATCTATATAAACATATCTCCTCCCCAATAAATGATTGAATTGAAACATGAGTCATGTTGGTTTGGATCAATTTTATTTCAGTTTTGTTTTGTTTTAAATGTGTAATTTTTACACGATATTGGAATCAAACTAACCCAATTTTATTTGCAAGTCATAAAGAAAAAATATTTTTAAAAATATTAAATAATAATATAATTAACTTTTAATACTTTTTTAACTAAAAAGTAATTTTTAATACTTGAAGATATTAATAAACATAAAATTTCATCACAACACATTATTTAATATTTAAACAATATACATTTTTCACACATTTATTTGTCTTTAAATATAAGACCGTTTACTTCTTTTTAAATACATTTAATACTCTTTTTTCAAATAGTAAACAAAAGCAACACAATCGAGTCAAATACAACCCGAACGATTACAAGAGGAAAACACAACTAGAATCGGAGGCAAACACAACCAGAACTAGAGAAAAAATTTATTTTTTCTTTATTATTAAATATAAATATAAATTATTTTTTTATGGATGTGATATTGAAATAAAAGTATGCTTAAAATGAATAGCGAAATTTTTATTATTATTGTGCTTGACATGAGTGTCTCATGCTTTTACGTATCTTATCTTCAAGTGTGATAGAGAAATCAAAGATATGTAGTTCTTTGTAGAAAATGCGAATGTGTTGATTGTTTTTAAAGAAAAAATATATTTTTTTGTAGATAAGCAAGTTTGTTAAAAAGTTATTTTGATGAAAGAAAATTATATTGCATACAAGAAATTGATTGCGATGAATATGTTTGATTTAGATAATTGTTATAAAAAACGAGTTATAACTATCAAGTTGTACAACTTATATTCAAACAACTTATAGATTAAAAAAATATCACATCTAGTCAACTATTTAAAAAAAAATTATTGATTTATTTGTATGTGAAAATGAATTTTAAAACTACCAAATTGTAACAACTTGTGTCATAACAACTCAAAGATTAAAAAAATGTCTCATCTAATTAACTATTAAATATTTGATTATATTTTTATTTTTGTTTTCTTTTTAAGAATTAAAATTTGATGTTAAATATTAAATAATAGTTCTAGCCCAAATGTAGAAGTTCTAGGTTAGAGGCAGAAGTCCAAAGGCAACAGTCCAACCCAGAGACAACAGTTAAAATATAAATCAATCTCAATTAAATCAGTCATAACTAAATCTTTCTCAATTAAACTTATTCCAAACCAGTTCGAATACAAACCAGTCCCAAATTATAACAAAAAACAAATAAATAAAACTAGAATAAACACAAATTATAATCGTTTTGCTATTAAACTATAATAAACACAAATATGTAATTCCCATCCATTTTTCCCTTGAATCCATTATGAAGAACATTACAGAACGAGAATGAGATGACAATGATCGTGAGAAAGAGTCAATTCTAATGGGATTCACCATTAAGGCTTGTTCAACGTCATTCTTGTTCTTCAAATTCAAAGTTAGACAAATTGTCGGAATTTTAACAAACAGGAGGACCAAAATTGCTGGACAAAAAAATACGGAGGCCAAAATTGCAGATTGAATAAAATAGGAGGATCAAAACTGCATTCAATCATATTTTTTAGTTATTGTAAATATTACTTTTTTGTTTTTGTTATATTCTTTTTGGGCTAAATGTAAATTGAAATACTTGATATAATATGGCCTCAAAATTGGACCAAGTGAATGACGAGGATTCTACCCGACACCCCCACATTTAAACCTCTCACTCCCTGAATCAACGTGAAAATATAATTTTGTACTTTATAAAGCTTTCAACTTATTTAACTTCTCATTTTTTCATCCCTCTTTCTAAAATATTTGAAAGTTTCCAAAGTTTCGAAATGACAATTTCTAAAATCTTCGAACAGTTCGAAACTTTCGAAATAGAAAATTTTTGAAATCTTTCATATTTGGAAAATTTCGAAACTTTCCATATTTTAAAACTTTCCAAATTTTCGAAATATAATCCTTATTTCGAAAATTTCTAGAGTTGGAAACTTTCGAAACTTTCTAGATTTAGAAATTTTCGAAACTTTCCAGATTTAGAAACTTTCAAAACTTTCCAAAATTTCAAAATATAATCCTTATTTCGAAAATTTGAAACTTCTGAAACTATCAATTTTGAAACTTATTATAAATGGTTAAAAGGATAAAATTATATTTTTATATGTCTTGAGGGGTGGCAAATTTATGTGTGGGGTGCATGGTATAATCCTCGTGAATGATGAATGTTTTTAGGTTTAATAAGAATAATTACGAAATGTTATAATTAAACATATTTTTTTTTTATAAATTAATAGGACAAAATTGGGGTATCGCATCCACTTAACTATTGTGTCTGAATCATTATTTGAACCAATAAATCAGTAGTGAATCATTATTTATGTTATGAAAAAATATTTAAAAAAATCCCTCCATGTCTTCTTGGCAGTTTGGTCAGCGAGAGATTCTGGTGTTGGATTCTTGCATCGAAAGTCTTCTTGGTGATTTGGTCAAGTCTTCTTTGTTGTTTGGTTAGTGATATTAGAGTTCAATATATAAAAATTTAATATTGTATTAAAGTTGATGAGAGTGCAATGGTAAAATCTCAAATCTCTTATTGAAAAAAGATAAGGTCTAAAAAAGTAGGGCTTAATTGCAGTTTTGGTCTTCCTATTTTAGCTGAATCGCAAAAGTAGTCCCGCCATTTTGTTTCTCCTCAGTTTTGGTTCCCAAACAGAATTTTGGTCCAAAACTTGATGAAGTTTCAGTTTTGTTGCGTTTATTTAAGTCAAATCATGCCTCAAGATCTCATGGTGCAACAATTGTACCTGAAATCTACTATCATTAATGATGTGGTGCGGCTTAAAAAAATGAAACTTCATCAATTTTTAGACTAAAGTTCTGTTTGGGGACCAAAACTGGAGATAAACAAAATGAAGAGACTACTTTTGCGATTCAGCTAAAATAGAGAGACCAAAGTTACAATTAAGCCAAAAAAGCATAAAAGAAATACAAATTAGATCTAATATTAAATTTTAGTCTCTTTACCATCCACCAAATTATCCGTGCATTAAATTTAATAATATTAAACGTGAGAAAGTGTATTAAGCAAAATCACACGTTGAAAAGAGAGATTAATATTTCCTAATTATTTTGTCTCGTCTGTCATGAACCATCCGATAAAAATGTCTCAAAACATAATTCATTATACATATGAATGAAAAAACTCTACATTGATTTGTCAGAACAAAAACAACTCCGTCATTACCTTGGATGATAAAGACCACTTTCTTGTGAGCCAGAAATACACCAAAGCACATTGCCTTATTTAGTATCGAGGAAACAAATGCAATTTTGGTGTATGTTTTTTTTTCTATTTTTTGGTACATTTTTATACCAAGCAATACTTCATGTACGGAGTGGTGATTGCTTTTAATAAGTGCTTTGTTCAACGAATTTTATGTCTAAGACAAGTTGTTTCTACAATTGAAGAATAAAAAGATAAGGATGTTATTGATGATACATGTTCAATTTTCAAAAGATTTTTTTTTTACTAATCTATTTTTAAGGGTCATCTTAAACATTCGAGACTATATTTTAATTTAAAAATTGGAATTTTAAATAAAAATAAAGTATAATTTTAATTATTAAAAGAAACGCTAAATAAAATTTTAGTTTTTATAAAATTAATTAATTTTTTAGTCTATAAATATTTTTATTCTCTTTTAGTCCTATTTTGAAAAGAATATTATAAAAAAATTGATATTTTGAGTCCCTAAAAAAATTTCCTATAAAATAATAGTGAATAACTTTTTTAGAGATTAAATTCAAAAGATTACACTTTTATAATAAAAATATATATTAAACAAAAAAGAAATTATTTTTATTTTTTAATAATAAAATTTGAATTGCTCATAACTTAGAAGCTTCATAGTATTGGGCTGGATGTATATGTCTAATCCAATAGTCAAACCCAACTATTTTCAAAAGATAATTTTTTATGTAAACTTAATTTTCATACACTTAAATTTTATATAAATTGTTTATCGAAATAGATCATAGATTCATAATCATATATGTGAACATTTTTTTTGTAATGTTAAGTTTGCGACGATACAAACTACAGAAGCTAGAGAAGTCATACATTTTCGGTTTCGATGAGAATTGAGGTAAATGTCTTTTTGAATAAATTAAATAAGCTTTTTTAAAAAAAAAAACACATAAACAAATAATAAAATATCTGAAAAAATACCAAGAAATAATGAAATTAAGCATGTATTTCCATTAAAAAAATCATGTATTAATATAAGATTAACTTCCCTAAAAATATATTAACATAAAAGTATAAGATTTAATTTAGAGTTTAATTTATATATTCACAATGTAATATTTTTTATACAATTAATCGATTACAATCATCATATCTATTACTATCTAAATCTAATAACTTAATAATATGCATGACAAATTGGCTTCTAAACTATGCTTAATGGCAATTACACCATGTGCCTAAAACTTCCATGCATAACTCAATGCACATTTAATGTAATTATTACTCCACACATTTATCAAAGTTCACTTTCAACACTACTTGATCAATTCAATGTAATTGCACACAACATAAGGACACTCCATCAGAACTAAAACAAGACACTAGCATGCAGAGTGTTACTCGAGGCTCGAGGTAACATGTGACAACTATCTACCAAGAGTAGTTGCAATTAACGCATGACTGGTTACTCATATCATAAATATTTCATAAACTCTAAACTCTAAACTCTAAACTCCCTCCAAGTAACCTGATCATGCACGGTCTTGCTTTGAACTTCTATGTGTTTTATCATGAGACGAGATTATTGAATTTCCATAAACTCTCTATATAATAGAATATATTATATTTTATTATATATTTTAAGAATCATTTATGTATTTTTTTGTCAATGAATCTATTTGCTTTATAATATATGACCTGTTGTTGATTAATGGTAAAAACAGGCACAAAAAATAGATACAAACAGAAAGTAGAGAAAAACATAACCAGAGGCATATTGAAATCATAGTCAACTAGGAACTAGAGGCAAAGATAAAACATAACTAGAGGCAAGTAGGAACTAGAGACAAACTGGACCCAAAGATAAACAGAATTAGAGGAAACTCAAAACCAGAGACAAACTGGAATCAGATGCAAATAGAAACCAGTTGGTTACAAGTTTTTATTTCAAAAAATACTTTGCAACCTTACTCATGTTAGACCAAATTTTGTTTTGAACAAAACATGAGAATATTTGAGCAATGATATTTTGCATAGGCAACGAGTAATTTTACAATGTCCAAATATGTATTTTTTTTTACACTTATTTAATTTAAAATGTAAGATATAAAAATAATATAATATGTAATACATGTAACAATTTTGCTACCCACACTCCATAAATATTTCATAAAATTGAAATATTCAAAATGTCCCTTCCTTATTTGCCTTATTCTTTAAACCCTAATTTTTGTCTTTCTCTCTTCATCTTCTACCAAATATTCATCTCTTACCTTTTTTTTTTCTCACACCGCTATTTTCATCTTCTCTCTTTAGCTTTATCAAGCACCAAGATTTTCAACAACTTTAATCATGTTCATTTTATCCCACTTACATTAGGTCTGCATCCATCTTTTATTTTTCTTCTTCTTTACAATATTTAGTTAGGGTTCTGAGATTGAAACTAATTTGGTGAGAATGAAATTGATTTTGTCAACTTTGATACTGGAATGAAACAACATTGGTGATTCTGAGTGTTTTCAAAAATCAGTTTGGGTTAGTGATTTACGTTATTTCAATTTGCGTATGCTTACGTGAATTGAAATAATGTACGCATACGTGATATGAGTTAACGTAAACTACGTGAATTGATATTGCATTTGAACTCAATTCACGTAGGTTTTGCCTCTTGTTGCCTGCCTTTCAATTGAGATAACGTACACATGCGCAAATTTAATCTGTGTATGCTACGTGAACCGAGTATGCGTATGCATACACAAACTGAGTTTGAGTAGGTTTTGCCGCTACCTATTTGCCTTTGATTTTGATTATGATTATGCATAAATGGTGCACATTATGTTTATTGATAGAGCACTTCAGATTATAATTAATGATATTGGTAATAATGAGGGTCGTGCGTTAGACCGACCACTTCTACAAGGGCTCAACGTCTTGAGGAGTAGCCTGAAGTGCAACGAAAAAGACAGACACAACGGGAACAACGACGACTACAACAGTACCAGCAACGAGCACAACAAGATTAGTGTAAGACCCATAATTTTAAAATGTATTTTATGTATTTTTGTGTATTTTGGATTTTGGCTCGGAGTCTTTTTATCCAAAGATAATAATATGTTGGAGTTTATATGATCAAAATGTTATTTTGAGGCCGATTAAAATTACTCGTCGATAAATAAATTAAATTAAGTGCGGTGAATCCTTTACGGAGAATTTAAGGCCTTATGGGTGAAATGGTAATTTTAATAAATATCTAGATATTTTGAGATATTTGTTAATTTTAATTAATATATATAAGGTATATATGTTTGGAGGGAAAGGAAAAGAAGAAAGGAAAGAAAATAAGTAAGAAAAGAAAATAGAAGGAAGGAAAAGGAAAGGAAAAACATTCCATCTTCTTCCTCCCCGCGGCTAACCATTTTCCCCTTCTTGGTTTTGCTTTCTTTTTCGTTTCTTTTCTTCAAGATTTGAAACACAAAGCTTGGTGAGTGATAGGATAAGGATTTCTTAACTTCACTCTCCCTCGTTGATTCGAAAACGAAGAAAAACGGTGTTAGGGATTTCAAAACCGCCAAACACAAACCTCTCCGTTTCATCTAGATCTAA
>NC_021164.2:25191217-25195846 GCF_000331145.2 Cicer arietinum | reverse complement strand
GATTGGTATTAAGTCAGGGGCTCAGTCATCTTGTCAATCGATTGCCAAATCGATTGATTCAGCCCAGGATTCTGTTTTCATTAAAAACCTTCACCCCAATCGATTTCCCAATCGATTGGCTCAGTGGAAATCCTCAGTTTGAGTTAGATGATTGTTTACTCATTAACTTATCCATGTCTTGACTTGTTATGTGTTAATTAGGAGATTTGAGAACCTCATTTTACTTTCATTTTAATTGGCAAAGTATTGTATGAACTTTCAGCATATTGAAAATCCTGTTAAGGTGCATGCCTAGTTGAAAGGTTATTTTGAGCATTTAAAATCCTAATTGCTATGTGGTAATTGTTATTTTTTTTGGTTGGTGACCCTTTACAATTATTGTGGAAATCTGGGCTTTGCCCTCAAATGAGAGTCAGGACGGTCTTAGCGGTTCGTACCCTACGGACGGGAATGGAGATGGGAACGCGTGATTGCAGTTACATTAGGAGGGTCTCACGGGGCGCGTGGAGATACTCAGGGTGTATAGCTTTTTGGTAGGATGATCAGATTAGGATGATGTATAGGAACTAGGTGTCCTTCTTTTTGGATTGGAGTATTTTTAGTTGGGAAAACTGTATTTATACTAATATTGTCAGTTTGACTTCTTATTCGAATGGGTTCCATGTACCATTTGACGTTGTGTAAATGTTTTGGATTTATAATTGGAGAAACTTTTCCGCTGCTTGTAAATTATAATGACTCAATTATTTATCCAAAGGCATTTCCTGATTTAATCTTTGTTCGTTTTAATTACTTTTGAAAAAAAAAATATAACCTCGCTTTGAAAAACGGGGTGTTACAATTAGCATGTCTAAAAGGAAGAACATACACAACATGAGGTCCAACCAAAGCCAATATATCAACCTCCACATGCTGATCGATATCCTATTGACATATTTGTCCTTAAGATATTTGGTGACCTAGTGGTCGCTCGACTTTGGGACAGAGTAGTAATTTTCTCGATCATATTAGATTTTTTGTTTAAATATGTTTTTGGTCCTTGCAAATATGCTTCGATTTGATTTTAGTTCATTTATTTTTTATTTTTTTGTTTAATTTATACACTTGCAAATTCTAACAAATTTTTAAAAAGTCCTTTATCAATCTTTTTCAATAAAAAAACTGTGACATGATTAATTTTAGATAAAGTGACACATGATAACTGTGTAATTGTTGTTGACTAGACAATATTTAATATTTTAAATTAAAATTCATTTTACTAACTCATTTAATTATTTAATTAAAAACTTAAAACTAATTAATTAATTAACCAATTAATTAATAAAACCTCAATAATTTTCATCTTTAACCCTACATTTTTTATTAAAAGTTCAACAACCTTCATCAAATAATACTGGAGGGACCAAAAGAAAGGTAGGGTCTTCCTCTAACCATACCCTCTCTTCGTGGGCAATAAGCAAAACAACTAGCCATAACATTTCCTTCCCATTTAGTGCGATTAAAAAATGTGAGCTTCTTTTCTCCTCGTGTTTTTTCATAAAAACCCTAACTTTTATCTAGATTAATCAATTCAAATGTACATTTTGAATTCATAGAAGGTGGAAGAAGAAACTGTCTTAAAAAATAAATAATCAAAATGAAATAAAATAGACTATCCCAACAATCCTTTAAGAGCCTAAGACATAGCCTTTGAAATTTTTCCTTCTCTAAACCTAATATCAACTTAGCACAATCTCTCTATGCCACATATTCCACAAAAATATCCTTAGCGAAATCAATCCCCAATTAAAGAACTAAAGCTTTCGCCATCACCATAGTTCAATAGTTAATTTTCTTTTACTAAAACTAGTCTTAATTTTTATTAAAATAGTTGGGGTTTGATGATGAATTTAAGATATGGAATCATTTTAAAGATTAAAAAGTTAATTTGAAATATTTTGTTTTGTGCAACTAGGATTTCAAGAAAAAAATTTGAAATTGTTTGCTTGAGTTAACTTGATATTTCATTCAATAAATTTTAAAGATAGGGATGTTTTAAAAAATATAACCAATTCAATTTTTTAGAATTTTTCAATAATAGTTTTATAATTCAAAAGAGACTGGGTAGAGTTGATTAAACTAGTTCAACTACGGTTGACCTACAAAACAAATAAAAAATTTAAAAAATAAGTATTAAAAAAGTAATAAATCAAAAAAAAATCAATTGAATCAATTTTGGTTCAGCCATACATAATTTAATATTGTTCAATCAATTAAATTGTTTGAATTGACCAATTTAATCCAATTGTTGAAGTATTGCTTTGAATTTATCACCAATTTCCAGTTAGGTCTATCAATTCTTTCGATCGAATTATTTTTCTCAAAGTTTTGTTAATCATTTCTTTATGAGAAAAAATCGAAAAAAATTTATCAAAAAATTTATTTCTTAGAAAAAAATTAAAAAAAAAAACTGTCGAAATATTTAAAAAAAAAAAACAAAAGATAAATTTGAACAAATTGGTCCATAAGTCTCACTTAGTCCATAAGATTTTATGGATTTTTAAGCTTTGGAGGCTTCCTTTTTTGGAGCCTTTTTAACTATGAATTTTTTTGACTTTCTAACATGTGAGTTGGGGTCAATATTAGTAGACTTGTGAAAGTGACACTTTTACGTCGTCATATATGGAGGGTGCATAATATCACTTCTTAGAAAATATAGTACGAAGTTCTATACCACTTCTAATTTGGATTTCCTATTATTATTGAGGGGGTCACAACTGTTAATTATCTAATCGAAATAAACAACCGATATTATTTTACTATGCGAAACCAAATTCAAAATTTGAACTATCTGTTATCAAATTAATGATCAAGATTGATTATTCAGTGATTAGGATTAGTTGAAATCCAATGTGACTTGCAAATATTTTTAAAAGAAAAGAAATATGTCCAAAACAATATAACTTGAATGAGTTTCAAAACCATTGTTTTAGTGGTAAGGAGGTTCAAATTTTCAATTTGAGGACACAACTTGGTACATTATTAAAGCAACTCTAAGTGACAAAGAAATTAAAAAGTTTATTAAATCTAACTTTGGTTGATGCTTACTAATCATCAACAAAATATATCCACCATGCAGGGAGGAAAATAGAGAGTAGAAAAAATTTCCTTTAAAATTGCAAAGGATCACCATTAGCAATATGCTTATATTAGAAAAAGAATAATGAAATGCTTATGTTCTAGCTTCACAGTCACCAGTACAATTATGAAAGAATAATAAAACTTCTATAGCTTCAAAATCAAACTATACAAGGTATATACAGGTTTAAAACAATACTAACCATTTCACTACTGTTCTTTTTTCCTTGTAATGACCAAATTTTCTTCAAAGATAACACATTGTCAAAAGTGAAAGACAAACAACAACAGAACAAGGTGTACTTGGCTAATTACTCCATCATATAACCATTATCATATATTGATGGTAGGAGCCATTGGAGGAAACCGACATTAGTTTCTCCTTTTGACCTATTTTTTGAGTACTCAACTAGCATGTTCCATAGGTCTCCAACTGTCCATCTCTGCGACAAAATCCAACACACAACACCAACCAAAGTCTAGTGAGAAATCAACACTGCAAGAAAATTTCTAGTTAAGTGGAAATGTATCAGCCACTTGACTAAATGAAGATGATTGATTTGATTCATATATGGTATTACTACTAAGAGGAGTGTTGCATATTGCACTCTCTTTAACACACTTTCCAACACTGATTAAATCAGACAATGTGTTTTGACCACAAAGCAAAGCAAAGCAAAGCAAAGCCAAGCCAAGCCGGGCCGGGCGGACGGCGGCGGCGCGCGCGTGTGTGGTGGTCAATATTGCTTACGTTCTCCCTCCTTCACAAAATTGGGGTGCCCCTTGGGGCCCATCCCAAGTTCATTACCTCCACCTTATATACCCTACTAGTGTGTGGTATCCCTCCAATGTGAGACTTCTCAATTTTTTCAATACACAACAACACTAGCTCTCATAAATGTCATCATTATTTCCATCTGGTGTATCACCAGGTTATGAATAGCCGCAAGTGATATAAGCACCCTAATGGATGTTAGTCTAGTGACTGGTGAGAAAGTGTCGAAAAAATCTATATTTTCTTTGTCTAAAACCTTTGGCTACAAGGCGAGTCTTGTATTTATCAACAGATCCATCGGGTTTCAGTTTCCTTTCAAGATCCATTTACAACCTATTGGTTTGCAACCAGGAGGCAAGTCTACCAAATGTCAGGTCTTGTTAGATTCTAGAGAATCCATTTCATCGTTTTTAGCTTCTTGCCATAGATTTGCATCTAAGGATGACAGAGCTTCTTTAATGTTCGCAGGATCCTTTTCTAAATTATAGGCAATGTATTATGGTCCATAATCTTTAGCAACTCTTACTCTCTTACTCCTTCGAGTTTCTGTTTCATCTTGTTTGTTGCTTTCAATGATTGTTGTCACAGGAACTTGACTAGGTTCGCTGCCCCCACTATTTCTTGATTTGAAAGGGAATTTATTTTCATAGAAGTCAACATCATTTGATTCTATGATCACTTTCGCGTTTAGGTCATAAAACCTATACGCTTTGCTGTTTACTGCATACCCAATGAAT
>NC_021164.2:25188894-25190635 GCF_000331145.2 Cicer arietinum | reverse complement strand
ATTGATTTATGGGATTTCTTAGTTATTTTGGCTTGACTGCAAAAATCGCATTTTTCAAAATCCTTTTTAGATAATTTTGGAATCAAGCCTAAATTACTTAAGTTTGAAATCACATGTTTATTTATATGACAGAGTCTAGTGTAAGACCCATAATTTTAAAGTATACTTTATGTATTTTAGCGTATTTTGGTATTGAACTCGGATGCTTTTTAGCCAAAGTTATTAATATTTTGGAGTTTATATGACCAAAAAGATATTTGATGCCCGATTAAATTACTCGTCGATAAATAAATTAAATTAAGTACGGTAAATCCTTTACGAAGAATTTAATACTTTATGGGTGAAATGGTAATTTTGATAAATATCTAGATATTTTTAGATATTGGATTGGTTTAATTACGATTTATATATATAAGTAATATATATATATATATATATATGTGTGTGTGTGTGTGTGTGTGTGAGAAGAAAGAAAAGGAAAGGAAAGAAAATAGAAGAAAGGAAAAACAAAGGAAAAGGAAAAAGGAAAGAAAGCGTTTCCTCTCCCTGTTGCTCGCAAAACCCATTCTCATTCTTTCTTCTTCATCATCTTCTTTGCTTCCTTTTGCTTCAAGAAAGGAAACCCAAGACTTGGTGGGATAGAAACCAAAGATTTATCAGCTTCATTCTTCTTGTTTGATTCGAAAACGAAGAAAAACGGTGTTAGGGATTTCAAAACCGTCAAACACAAACCTCCCCGTTTCATCTAGATCTAAGCTTCGTTTCGCAAAGAGATAGAAGGGAAAGTTGTTCACTACCACGCTACGGTGCTAGGGAACCAACTTTGGAAGCGACGTTGCGAGCGGAGAGATTTTACCGGATTTACTCGCGGTACCGTAATCGCTCGTTAAAGCTAACGTTAAGGTAAGGGCTCCTTCCAAACTTCTAGTTTGCATTTAGGGACTTATCTGTGGTTGTGTGGAAAAGAATTTTGTTAGGGTTAAAGTGTCGATTTGGGGAAAATGAATTTAAGGCTTTATGGGTAAAATCTTAGAGTTAGGTTTTGGTGATATTGATGAATGTTTCGCGGAAAATGAATTTAACTCATTGGTGTATGAATTTGAGTAAATGAAGTTTGATGTGTTCATAATTCATGCTTATGAAATTTGATATTTGTATGGTTGGATTTTGTGGAGAAATGAATTGATGTGTTTTGGTGTGAATCGTGGATTGAATTTGATAATATGTTTGAGTTTGTTTTGTGTGGAATTTGAAAATCGTTTAAGTTAAATGAGTATTAAGAATGGGGAATCTCTTAATGTCTCGTTTACTTAATGTTTGTTGTGAAAATCGTTTAAGTTAAATAAGTATTAAGAATGGACAATCTCTTAATGTCTCGTTTACTTAATATTTGTTTTGAAAATCGTTTAAGTTAAATGTGTATTAAGAATGGGGAATCTCTTAATGTCTCGTTTATTTAATGTTTGTTGTGAAAATCGTTTAAGTTAAATGAGTATTAAGAATAGGGAATCTCTTAATGTCTCGTTTACTTAATGTTTGTTGTGAAAATCGTTTAAGTTAAATGAGTACTAAGAATGGGGAATCTCTTAATGTCTCGTTTACTTAATGTTTGTTTTGAAAATCGTTTAAGTTAAATGAGTATTAAGAATGAGGAATCTCTTAATGTCTCGTTTACTTAACGTTTGTTGTGAAAATCGTTTAAGTTAAATGAGTATTAAGAATGGGGAATCTCTTAATATCT
>NC_021164.2:25187028-25187887 GCF_000331145.2 Cicer arietinum | reverse complement strand
TATGTAGTTTTAAGAAAAACATGCAGGGAAATCGATTCCCAAATCGATTCTGTTAAAAGCTATTCCTCAAAATCGATTTGGCAATCGATTGGATTCATTATAGGAGCTCAGCCATTTCGACAAAATCGATTTGCCAATCGATTTGGCCATTACAAGAGCTCAGCCATTTTGACAAAATTGATTGGCTTTAATACAGGGGCTTAGTTATTCATTCAATCGATTTCCCAATCAATTGAATTAAGCCCAGAGTACAGTTTTCACGAAAAACGCTCAGGAAATCGATTTCCCAATCGATTGGCTTTAACACAGGGGCTCAGTTATTCATTCAATCGATTTCCCAATCGATTGATTTAAGCCCAGAGTTCAGTTTTCACTAAAACCCTTCATCCAAATCGATTCCCCAATCGATTGGCTTAGTGGAGATTCTTATTTTGAGTTAGATGATCGATTGCTCAATTGGTTCATCAATGGATTGGCCAGTTGTTTATTACTTGATTGATTTAAGACTTATTTTGACTTCATTTTCATTTGGCAAGTATTATATGAACTTTTAGCATATGGAAAATCCTTTTAAGGTGCATGCTTAGTGGAAAGGTTATTTTGTGCATTCAAAAACTTAAATGTTACGTGTTAACTGTTAATTTCGGTTGGTGACCCTTTACAACTATTGTGGAAATCTGGGCTTTGCCCTCAGATGAGAGTCAGGACAATCCTACCGGTTCGTACCCTGTGGATGGGAATGTAGACGGGAACGCCTGACTGGAGCTATGTTAGGAGGATCTTACGGGGCGCGTGGAGATCACTCAGGGTGTATAGTTTTTTGGTAGAATGATCAGATTAGGTTGACATAGAGGGAACA
>NC_021164.2:25185782-25187010 GCF_000331145.2 Cicer arietinum | reverse complement strand
ATCGATTGGCTTAGTGGAAATTCTCTTTTTGAGTTAGATGATCGATTGCTCAATTGGTTCATCAATGGATTGGCCAGTTGTTTATTACTTGATTGATTTAAGACTTATTTTGACTTCATTTTCATTTGCCAAGTATTATATGAACTTTTAGCATATGAAAATCCTTTTAAGGTGCATGCTTAGTGGAAAAGTTATTTTGTGCATCCAAAAACTTAAATGTTATATGTTAACTGTTAATTTCGGTTGGTGACCCTTTACAACTATTGTGGAAATCTGGGTTTTGCCCTCAGATGAGAGTCGGGACAATCCTACCGGTTCGTACCCTGAGGATGGGAATGTAGACGGGAACGCCTGACTGGAGCTATGTTAGGAGGATCTTACGGGGCGCGTGGAGATCACTCAGGTGTATAGTTTTTTTTGGTAGAATGATCAGATTAAGTTGACATAGAGGGAACATATGTCTTTATTTTGAATTGCATTTATTTTAAATTGGATGATTGTATCTTTACTGATATTGTCAGCACGACATCTTATGTTAATGGATTCCATGTATCACTGGCTGTTGTGTAAATACTTTGGACTCATATTTTAAAAACTATTCCGCTGCTTGTGAATTTTGTTGACTTATTTGTCGTTGTGTTACGACTTAAATATTTATCCAAAAGTATTTCCTTATTTATTTCTTTGTTATTATGAATTTGTTTTGAAAAAAAAAAATACATTCGCGCTGTTAAAAATCGGGGTGTTACATCTAGCATGCCAAATATTAAAATCACACAACATGTAAGCAAAAGGAGACATCTTATTCATTTCAACATTCAATTTAAACATGCCATCAGTGGCGTACCCTTTCCCAACAAAGATACCATTTTTAGAAATGATATAGACTAAATAAACCCTGCCTTATTGAGAAGAAACCCTGAGACCAGATTCTTTCTTATTTTTGGAGTGTGCATGACATCCTTCAGAATTAAGGTATTTCCAGATGTGAATGTTAGTTCCACATCTCCAATTCCAACAACATTAGTGGCGTGAGAGTCTCCCAACAACACTTTCTTATCTTCAGCAGCAGTGTATGTTTTAAACATAGCACGATCATAACAGACATGGCGTGAGGCGCTAGTGTCTATCCACCATCCATCTGATCCACCAACGAGGTTGATCTCAGTTATCATTGCAACGAATTGCTCTTCAGTCAAGTTGGCCTGATTTACAGCGCCTGGCTTGT
>NC_021164.2:25174123-25185770 GCF_000331145.2 Cicer arietinum | reverse complement strand
TTTCCAGATGTGAATGTTAGTTCCACATCTCCAATTCCAGCAACATTAGTGGTGTGAGAGTCTCCCAACAACACTTTCTTATCTTCAGCAGCAGTGTATGTTTTAAACATAGCACGATCATAACAGACATGGCGTGAGGCGCTAGTGTCTATCCACCATCCATCTGATCCACCAACGAGGTTGATCTCAGTTATCATTGCAACGAATTGCTCTTCAGTCAAGTTGGCATGATTAACAGCGCCTGGCTTGTTCTTACACTTGCGTATCATATGACCTTCTTTCCCACAATAGTAACAGAGAAAGGGGAGATGGCCATTTCTAGGAGGTGGTGGCTGCCTAGCAATTGGGACCCTTTGAGGGTTCCCATTCTTGTTGTTGTTCTTTGAAGTGCGGTTCTGATTCTTCAGGTGTTTGCCGTTTGGCTTTAGAACTGCTCCGATGAACTTCTTTTTCTTGTTGTTTGCCACAAGAAGAATTTCATCTTTCTAGTCTTGCTTGCGAGATTCTTCCTCAATTCTAAGGCGGGTTATCACACTTTTTAGAGAAAATTCTTTAGTTTTATGCCTAAGAGAATTTTTAAAATCTTTCCAAGCAGGGGGCAGTTTGTCAATAATAATAGCAATCTGAAACTGTTCATCTAGGGACATACCTTCAGAGATGATCTCGTGAGCTATTTTCTGGATTTCATGAGACTGAGCTTCCACTGATCTGTCATCTGTCATCTGATATTTGAGGTAGCGGCTAACAGCGTACTTCTTGACTCCAGCTTCCTTAGTATCATATTTCTTCTTTAAAGCATCCCAAACCTGTTTAGTAGTATTGCTGTCGGAATTGTAGTAATCATATAGATCATCAGCAAGTTCATTAAGAATATAATTCTTACATAAGTAATCATCATTTTCCCATTGAGTTAATTCAGCAGCTATTTTATCCTTTTCAGATTGTTCACCTTCTTCTGGTACAACAGGAATGTCATCCTTCAAAACGTTGGCAAGCTTTTTCGTGGTTAGAAAAAACAGCATCTTTTATTGCCATCGTTTGAAGTGACTTCCCTCAAACCGAAATGGTTTGTTGTGGTCAGAAGCAGAAGAACCTGACCCAGTAATTTCGTCGACAGACATGGCAGTTCGAAAACGTCTTAAAATTGTTGTTTTTGAAAATCGAAAACCTTTGAAAACAATTTATGCCACCAAAAGTATTATTGGGTTGAGTCGCGGACTAGGTCGCTCTCTTTAAGACATTTCGAGGCACTGCCCAAAATTGTGCAAGGCAGACTATCAACCACGAAGTCCCTAGGATAAAACAGCCCAGATACTATGTATTCGAAGTTCTACTACACTGTAGAAAACCGTTCTAGAATTACACCCTCAATATGGCAGTCTTACGACTGACACTCGTAAAATGGCAGTCTTACGACCGACACTCGTAATATCGCACAATGACCACTCGAGAAGGAAGAAGGAGATGAAGCATGAAGAAGGGGGAGAAGAGAGAAAAGCCTCAGATACGGAGAGCTTTTGGTGTGATTTTTCAACTGGATCACCAGAACGTGCGCTCCAAGTAGTGCTCTCAGAAACGTGCGCCCCAAACTCAGGAAGTTGACTCTGACTTTTGACCGGACAGCTAGGAAACGAGGAAGACTGGATCAGATATGACTAGGTGGAGGGCAGTTACGCAAGTAACGTTTCAAAATAATAAGCCAAAGCCAAAGCCGGGCTGAACTGGGCCGGACGGGCGGCGGCGGCGGCGCGCGTGTGGTGGTCAATATTGCTTGCGTTCTCCCTCCTTCACAAAATTGGGGTGCCCCTTGGGGCCCATCCCAAATTCATTACCTCCACCTTGTATACCCTACTAGTGTGTGGTATCCCTCCAATGTAGAACTTCTCAATTTTTTCAATTCACAACAACACTAGCTCTCATAAATGCCATCATTATTTCCAATGCATTATATTCACATATAAAACAGACAACAAAGAAAATGGAAACTTAATTTGAATACGGAAATCATAAACTTTGCTCAGCCAATGATGTTGATGTCACTTTCAATCTGAATGTAAAATTGCAAATAGGCTGGATAGGTACGTACAACTCTTTAAAAAAGATCTTAGGGAAGAAAAAAAGATCAATATTCAAACGTGAAATAAGAAAAATATATAACTCTTTTCGGTGCAGCTGCTTATCAGCAATGCCATTGATCACATGTTTAGATTCTCCCACTGTATGAAGGAAATGTCATGTTACCTTGTCTAGGTTTTGCAATGCGTCCAAGCCAAATGTGTAGTATGCTATGAAAGGTCTTTTAGCCTGCAGGATATGACGAACCAAAACAAAATTCAAGGACTTCAAGCATGGAAGTTCAAAAAATTGTCAAAGGTAAGTAATATGATAGTCAAGTACTACACTTGTTACTGTCCAGAGACCCCAAAGTTTCCTTTTGTTCCATGCTGCGATTTCTCAACATGTAGCACCTTTTGTAAAATACTCAAAATTAAACGAGAGGCCAAATTTTTTATTTGATTCAATTTCAAATATTTCATTTTCATCACACTTTGTTAACCGCATGCTTATTTTTATGGTCCTTTGGCCATCAAAATTTAGATGTTTCAATTTAATCGCATTATTGACTATCCCCGAAAGAAATCTAAAATGGAAATTATTAAACATGATATGGTTGACTTGATCTAAGCATTATATTTCTAATTTATTCAAATAAGTACACAGTGACTACAGCTACATGTTCATACACGGATGGCTGAAAATATAAAATTACTTGAGAAGCTGCAAGCCACTGAATTATGGTCTTTACTTCAGGATCTCCTCCAAAGGCGCCACATCCCCAATTTCCAGTCACAACCCCAATATCATTGTTCTTCTCCATCATAACATAATCATTTTGAGAATTTCTGATTTCGTCATATGAATTTGGTACATCACTTGTATCCATAGATGTTGAGGTGGCACTGGCAGCATCAAACTAAGAGAAACAAAGAATGATTCAAACATATAACTAATGAAGAGAGCAAACAATAGCACCAAGTAGAAACAACAAAAACAACATTGATTCTAGAATGTCTTGGAAAATAAACAAGTAAAGATGAACATACGTTCTCATGTGGAATTTTCTGATACTGTTGACATGTAGATTGGTGCAGAAAACCACAAAATGCCTTGTTGATCTCACTGCGGGAATGAACATGCTCAGTTCATAATATGTTGTAACTTTAAAAATGGAATAAAAACAAAAATATTAAGATTAGTTATATTACGTCCTGCTATGATCAATACAATATGGACCACTTTTCTTCACATTCAGAAAAAATCGGATGGTTTTTTCAAAGCTAATGTATTGAAGGGAAGATTAAAGACAAGGAATTCTTCACCGAAATATTTCAAACTTAAATGCTAAATTGTTAATACTTGGTGTTAGGATTCAGGGAGAGTCGGTTCCATCGTGGATTTACTGTTGCCAGCCTTACTATACACTTGCAAGAGCCTGATTCTACGACTCAAATCGGTAAATTGCTTTGTTGTTACTAAACTGGTAATGTTTTCCCCATAAATTCTTCATTGTAATTCTCTAAGTTTATATAGGTAAAAACAGCTAAATTATGGTTTTACGGAAGAATAAATATTATTGAGAGAATGAAATGTATGGCTACTATTTGAGCTACTCTTAGTAGTAAATTAGACACATTCCTCAAAAGGATTGAGGAAAAGAAAGTAAAAACAACTCTACAAACAAAGAGTTTATATTCTCACCCTCGCACAATACCAGTGAATATGTGTCCTAAAGAGAAGTAGAGGCTTAAATCAAGATTAAAGAGAAGTAGAGGCTTAAATGAAGATTAACAAACCGGAGGAGATATTTTTCCCTGTATTGCCTCATCCCTGGGCCACATAATGCATCGATTGCAACAATCCTAGTTTTACGTCTTCCAAGGGCGTCTAAACCCTTCTCATCCACATAATCCCCAGAAAATCGAAATGATGATGCATATCTATAGAAATCAGGAGAGACTATCATTGTTAGCTTAGGAAGGAAGCACAATAACAAATTATGTTTGAACAGCTGAAAATATATAATGAGATAAAATAGTGGAAAGATGGTCACTAAAGTACTTGCTTGTCTGTCCAAATTTCCATTGCACTTTGTTGTATATATATTATATCGCATTTTATTGTACAATGTTTAATTTAATTTAACTTAACTTGATTCAGTTTCATAATATTTATATTATCTGAACTTACCTAAATTTTTGTTTCAATCTTCATGTTACTTTTAAAGTAAAGAAAACCACACTAAAAATATTCATTTCTTACTGAAATTTAGATCCATTGAGTAACACTAACCCTTTATAACTCGAAAACCTTTTGATAAGGATCTCAAGAGCATGAAGATAATTCATATTTTAATAAATTAGGATAAACTTTATATATTTTAATTTAGTTTGTATTAATTCTTAGTTTGCTTTGATTTTGAATTGTAATAGTTTTATTATTGATTTAGTTTTTGTTATGTGTAAGTGAAGATATTTTACTTACTTACATTAAGTTTATTTTAGAAAGAAAAAAAAGTAAGATGTAAGACTAATACGGGCCTAGAGAATGGTGTCACTTATGACCCATTTAGGTTTAGAGATAGACTTTGTATAAATAAGCATTTGTAACCTCATGGAATGGCAGATTTTGGAATATTGTTTTTGTGATACTTTGCTCTCTAGAGTTCTTGAAAGAATTCATCTTGAACTTATCAAGGTTGTTAACCCTTGTGGCGTTCTTTTTAGTTTATCAATCCTTAGATTGTGGCACCAATTATGTTCTTGGTTTCTTTGCTGAATAATAATATTAAGTTTCTTTTACATCAAACCCTAATACCCCAATTCTTCCAATTATCGTGATCAGTAACCTGTGTTCATATCTCGAGTTCTATATACTGGTTTTCAGTGATTCAAAAGCCTAATTCGCATTTCAGAACGTCATCTTTCACCTCGCTTTGGAATCGCCAGATTCAGAGTTTTGCAGCGCCGTTTATCGCAGTCTCCAGTTATATTCGATTTTCACTCAAATTTGTAAGTTTCCGATCTAGAACGATCCTTAAAGTAAACCATGACTAACAAGATCATATGTGAAATATTTGTATGATAAAATAGATATTTTATCTATCTCTCTCAAGGCAAGCTAGAAAAGTAGAGAAGCTTGCCTTGAGAGAGATAGATAAAATCAAAGAAAAGAAAGAAGAAGAGGAGAAACATTTGAGGGACAAAGGACAAGAAATTGACGTCAACTATTTGTCTAATTGTGATAATTCTCTATTGCAAGTGATTGAAGAAGTGTCTCCAAAGGAGAAATTTCATCCATATATTGACATTGAAAGCAAAGTGAAAGATGATGGTAAAATTGAAAGTCTCTTCAAACAAAAGAGTGAGGTGAACGAAACAATGTTAGTGCTTAAAAATGATTATTCAAAGGTTCCTCAAAAGGATGCTTACAAGGAGATTATTGAGTCACCATTTTTTTGTGATGAAGAGAATGTCTATGTAACTCAAATTACTTTGAAGCTGTTGCAAATACAAAGTAACATATTGTTTGCTAAAAATTTCAATCCCAATAAGGTCATTTTGGTCATAAATATCAAATTCAAAAGGTATAACTTTATCCTCATCTTTAGAATTTCTTACCTTTACTATAAATGTGATAAGATCTTAATTATTAAAGATGGAAATGCGTTTCACCGACATATCACATTTGGTGACTTTTCTAGTTTCCCGTTTGACTCTGGTGGATATGATGAGCTTGTGGTTTGTTTGGGTTATTTCTTCATGTACGATATAATGGAGCTTAAATTCGTGGTCGGATTTCTTCAAGAAAGAGGGAATGATAAGGATCTCAAGAGCATAAAGATGATTCATATTTTAATAAATTAGGGTAAATTTTATATATTTTAATTTGGTTTGTATTAATTCTTAGTTTGCTTTAATTTAGAATTGTAATAGTTTTATTATTGATTTAGTATTTGTTAAGTGTAAGTGAAGATACTTTACTTACTTACATTAAGTTTATTTTAGAAAGAAAAAAATAAGATGAAAGACTAATATGGGCCTAGAGAATGGTGTCACTTATGACCCATTTAGATTTAGAGATAGACTTAGTATAAATAAGCATTTGTAACCTCATGGAATGGCAGATTTTGGAATATTGTTTTTGTGAGGCTTTGCTCTCTAGAGTTCTTGAAAGAGTTCATCTTGAACTTATCAAGGTTGTTAACTCTTGTGGCGTTCTTCTTGGTTTATCAATCCTTAGATTGTGGCACCAATTTTGTTCTTGGTTTCTTTGCTGAATAATAATATTGAGTTTCCTTTACATCAAAATCTAATACTCCAATTCTTCTAATTTTCGTGATCAGTAACCTGCGTTCATATCTCGAGTTCTATATACTGGTTTTTAGTGATTCAAAAGCCTAATTCGTGTTTCAGAACGTCATCTTTCACCTCGCTTTGCAATCGCCCGATTCGGAGTTTTGCAGCACCGTTTATCGCAGTCTCCAGTTATATGCGATTTTCAATCAAATTTATAAGTTTCCGACCTAGAACGATCCTTAAAGTAAACTATGACTAACAAGATCATATCATTATATGATATGATTTTGTTAGTCATGGTTTACTTTAAGAATCGTTCTAGATTCGAAACTTACAAATTTGAGTGAAAATCCCGTATAACTAGAAATTGCGATAAACGGCGCTGCGAAACTCCGATTCGACCGATTCCAAAACGAGGTGAAAGATGATGTTCCGAAACGCAAGTTAGGCTTTTGAATCACCGAAAACCAGTATGTAAAACTCGAGATATGAACGCAAGCTACTGAACACGAAAATTGATAGAATTGGAGTATCAGGGTTTGACGTAAAGGAAACTCAATATTATTATTCAACAACGAAAACAAAGAAAAAAAATAGCGCCACAACATTGGGATTGATAAGCCAAAAAGAACGCCACAAGGATTAACAGCCTTGATAAGTTTAAGATAAACTCTTTCAAGAACTCTAGAGAGCAAAGCCTCACAAAAATAATAATCAAAATCTGCCCTCCCATGAGATTACAAATGCTTATTTATACTAAGTTTATCTCTAAACTTAAATGGGTCATAAGTGACACAATTCTCTAAGCCTATATTATTCTTACATCTTTTTTTTTTTCTAAAATAAACTTAATGTAAGTAAGTAAAATATCTTCACTTACACATAACAAAAACTAAATCAATAATAAAAATATTACAATTCTAAGTCAAAGCAAACTAAAAACTAATACAAACCAAATTAAAATATATAAAGTTTATTCTAATTTATTAAAATATTAATCATCTTCATGCTCTTGAGATCCTTATCACCTTTCCACGCCAACAATATCTATAGCCTCATTATGCGCCATGGACGACAAGAAAAGCATGCCAGCAATTAATTCTGGATTGATCATGAAGCGAATTTCCTCCTATATCAGACAATAACAAGCAATATATTAAACATTAGTAGGCTGAAAGCTCAAGTGACAAAAATATCCCAAGCTGCAGAATCTTCACAGGTATATATATAGGAACTATGTCCTAAAGAAGCTATCAATCACCTACCAGTTAAGCATAAGAGGCTAAGGATGGAAATATAATTATAAACGTTTTGCACCTGTACACAACCCCTACGAAGAGCACCACAACCAAGATATTCATTCGCAAAGTCCACTTCGACAGCTTCACTTGAGTGATCTTCTATGAGACCTGAACTTTGAACCTATTAAAATGCAAAAGTATCACCTATTACCAACCAAGTGAATCATTAAAAGAGATTAGTTTCATGAACATTTGAAAATAAATCTCCTTCAAATACCTCAAATCTACATAGTGGTATAACAGAAGTGCTCCAAAAGTTAGTATCAGGATAAGAAACGTGATCGGAATCATCTTCCCAGACAAGTACTTTTCGCTCAAATGAGACAACACCCTTAGGCATATCAGAGGTTATCCTTTGAAAATAGTGAATGATGCACCAAATCTTATTTTCCTGTTTTTGACTGTAATCATCATAGACACTCCTGAAAATGCACAAGCATAGCTGATCACCTGGATTTTAAAAAAAAAAGTTGTAATAACATGTGAAACAAGACATTCGATTTGGTCAATTCTTTCTATCCTTCTCTTTTACTATCGTTGAGTAATTCACACACACAACATGCAAATACCATTGACGGCTTGACACCACTTGGGAGAAATAAAATTATGAAAATGAAGGCCAAAACAAGCAATTGAATGAACAAGTGAGTAAGATTAAAAATTTAAAGAGCTTAAGATTTCTTACGCAAACAACTCATCAAAGTTAACTAGTTGAAGTTGTTTCTCATATCTGTCATGGACTGGGAATATACATAAAAATGAGCATACAAGAAGAGCAGCAATCAACTCCTGAAAAGCAAGAAATTTCCGTTGTAAATTATAACTATCAATAGCATGTATGTCACAATAATGTACCATACAAATGTAGCCGAAGCAGCCATAAGTATGCCAGAGTTGTGACGGTGGTGGTGATGCCAGTAGCAGCAAAATTGTATTATTGAGTACATGAAGAGCAGGTAAAATTTTATCTTGTTGCAATCAAAACGATCTTCAACCATTAAAAGTTGGTACCAAAAAGGTACCAAAAAGAAGAAAGCACGTAATTTTTAGTAACAAACCATACCTCGGTAAGAAACACTATCCCAGGTAGCAATTAATTCTGGATTGATCATGAAGCGAATTTCCTATTGTAGGAAATTATGGCCTCTATTTTTTAAAAAATATATGAGAAATGTCTTTACTAATTTTACAAGATTATTAATTAGAATAACAATGATTGGTTACAGAATTTATTCAGGAACAAAGATTCACAATTGCATGAATTATCAATATAAGAGTACAGATACAATGCTTATTCAAAAGATTTATCAAGACAGAAATTCACCAATACAAACATTCAAGAATAAGCATTCAAGCAATATCAAAATAAAGAGAAAAGATAAGAAAATCGTGCACCAGGATTTATACTGGTTCGGCTATCTGTTTGATAGCCTACATCCAGTCCTGAAATCTAAACCAGATTTCAGCCTTTCCAATAGAATCGACTTGAGTACGTTTTACAGATTTTCCAGCTCACATATGGCCTATGTATCCAACTCACTCGCTTCTATTACAATGACACCTTATCCCTAGAGTTATTCGTCAAACCCTCACGAGATCAAGATGAGACTTCTTCTTGATGAACACACGCACCAACAAAGATAGTCACCAGTTTACACTACTGGATTTCCAGAACTTTCTTTACAGATTGTTTTTACAGAAAAGATAAAAGAGGACAAATGATGATGACTCAATCACAATATGAATTTCACACAAAAAGGATTTGCCAAATGAGTATTTTGTGTGTGGTTACAATTATTTCTTTCAACGTGTTTTTCCTGGTTTCTGTATTGTGAAAACGTGTAATGAATAATTGTTTCAAGTGTAGTGTATTAGTTGTGAGAAAATGTGATTGAATCAGCTTATATATATTCAGAAAAACATCAGGTCAATCGATTTCTCAATCGATTTTATAAAAGTTTAAAACCAGCTTAATCTATTGCCCAATCGATTATCGCGTTTCTTGTTTTTCTTGAATCTTGAAAATATAAGAATGAATCGATTTGTCAATCAATTCTTTTAATGCATAAATCAGAAACTGATACTAAGATTATATCAGAATCGATTGAGTAATCGATTATGTGTTTTGTTCAAACAACGAGATCAAAACAATCGATTGCTCAGTCGACGCCTATTCATAGTCATAATCGATTTGGCAATGAGCTGAATTCTTCCTGTAACTCAAACATTTAGTTCAATCGATTTGTAAATCGATTTGGCTGATCACAGTGACTCAGACATTTTAATGCAATCGATTTGCCAATCAACTTGGCTGATCACAGTGACTCCAATGTTTTAATCCAATCGATTTGCCAATCGACTTGGCTGGTCACAGTGACTCCACTGTTCTAATCCAATCGATTTGCCAATCGATTTGGCTTGTTACAGTAGCTCAGCTATTTTGGTTGAAATCGATGTGTCAAGCGATTATGCAACATGTTTCTGATAAATGATTAACCAGTTCATTCTTTCAATCAATTACCTAATCGATTGCCACAAAACTTGCAGTTTAAGAAACTTAATTCAATTGATTGTCAAAAAAGTTTCTGAAAAGGAAGGATAGCAAGTATTTTGTGTATTTTGTGTGTGGTTACAATTATTTCTGAAAAAGAAGGATAGCAAATCAAGAAAACCCTCAAATTCAAAGACGCGTGACAGCAAGATAACCTGCTTTGAGTGTGGGAAGACAGGACATATAAAATCTGAGTGCTTCCAATTGCAAAATAGAAATAAGACTGCAAAGGCTAAAGGCAATCAACCACCTCCTAAGACTAGAAAAGCCTACATAGCTTGGAATGATAATGATGAAGAGTCCTCTACATCTTCAGAAGAAGAAGCTAATCTTTGTCTAATGGCCAACACAGATTCAGATTCTGATAGTGAAATAAGTTCTAAATTCAATCCTTCTTATGATGAATTACATGACGCATTTAATGAACTACATTATGAATATGTTAATGTAATCAAACAGTTAATTAGCACTAAGATTGTTAGAAGAAAAGTGCATACTTTATGAAGAGATTAAGCTGAAACATGAGTCTCTTAAAGACACAAATGAAAATCTGAAAAAGGAAACTTATGCACTGAAATGTGATTTAGAAAAGTTCAATAGTGGTAAAAACAATTTAGATATGCTTCTGGGAAACCAAAGAAATCTAAATGAAAAATCTGGACTTGGTTATAGACCAAATGTCAATGTTAAACAGAATCACAATAAATGTGGAATTGGCTATAGACAAAACAGGAATGCTAAAAAGACTCAGAAGTTTGTTAGATCTAAGCATATGCATGATATCTTCACTAAACCAAATCAGAATTCATCCTCTGCTGTTTCATGTCACTTTTGCTGTAAAAAGCGTCATATTGTTTTTAATAGTAAACTGAAAAAACTGGCTAACAAAGGATGGAAACAGATTTGGAAAGTAAAGACACCAATGTTTGAAACTAACCCTCCAGGACCCAATTTGAATTGGGTACCTAAAACCAAAATTTAAATTACATTTTGCAGATATGCTTGACATCCAGGACTCATTCATGGTACCTAGACAGTGGATGTTCCAAGCATATGACTGGAGACAAGTCAAAGTTCTTGTCTCTAAACTTAAAAGATGGAGGATATGTTAAATACGGTGACAATAACAAAGGTAAGATACTCGGTATTGGAGACATAAGGAACGAATCGACTACGGTGATCAAAGACGTTCTTTATGTAAAGGATTTAAAACACAATTTGATTAGTATAAGTCAACTCTGCGATAAGGGATTTCAGGTATGTTTTACATCTCAGTCTTGTATAATTGAGCACAAGGAGAATAAAGACATAAAGTTGGTAGGTGACAGGGTCAATAACATATACATGCTTGATTTTAATGCTTTGTCTGCTAGTACTATTTGCTGTTTATTATCAAATTCTGATGAAAACTGGTTATGGCATAAGAGAGTGGCTCATAT
>NC_021164.2:25171666-25173845 GCF_000331145.2 Cicer arietinum | reverse complement strand
AGTAAGTTAGTTAAGTCATCCTTTCCCCCAATAGATTTAGTTCAAACCAATAAGGTTTTACAATTAATACATATGGACCTGTTTGGTCCATCTCAAGTTAGAAACTTTGGAGGAAACTTGTATGGTTGTGTTAGTAGATGATTACTCTAGGTATACTTGGACATTTTTTCTGACTCACAAGAGTGAGGCCTTCTCTATTTTCAAAAGATTTGCAAATTTAGTTCAAAATGAGAAGAACCAGAAAATAATCTCCATCAAGAGTGATCATGGTGGAGAATTCCAGAATGAATCATTTAATAACTACTGTGAACAAAATGGAATTCACCATATATATTCAGCCCCTAGAACTCCACAACAAAATGGAGTTGTAGAAAGGAAGAATAGGTCTTTAGAGGAACTAGCTAGAACTATGATTAAAGACTCAAATCTTCTAAGTATTTCTGGGCTGATGCTATAAACACAGCCACACATGTAGTTAATAGAGTTCTAATAAGGTCAATACTTAGAAAAACTCCCTATGAGTTATACAAGGGTAGAAAACCAAACATCTCTTACTTTAGGGTCTTTGGATGCAAATGCTTTGTATTAAACAATGGCAAAGAACATCTAGGAAAGTTTGATCATAAGGCAGATGAGGGTATTTTTCTAGGTTATTCACAATCTAGTAAGGCCTATAGGATCTACAATAAAAGAACTAAAACTATAGAGGAATCTGTTCATGTAAAATTTGATGAAATGTTTGCTGAAAACTTGAACAGCACTCCTCCTATAGTTGGTGATTCTTTGGATGAAATTGTAGAATCTGAACCAATAGAACCTAATGAAACAGTACCTCCAAACAACATTGATTGTATAGAACCTATTAGGGAAGATGACTTACCTAAGGAATGGAAGTTTAACAAAAACCATCCCATTGACAACATAATAGAAGAAATCTCTAAAGGAGTTGCAACTAGAAAAGCCCTTAGCCACTTCTGCAATTTCACAGCCTTTGTATCTCAAGTAGAACCCAAAAACATTAAAGAAGCTCTCATGGACAATGATTGGATAATTGCCATGCAAGAAGAGCTTAACCAATTTGAGAGAAACAAGGTATGGATCTTAGTTCCTAAACCAGAAGACATACACATAATTGGAACTAGATGAGTGTTTAGGAACAAGATGGATGAAAATAGAGTCATAACTAGGAACAAAGCTAGACTAGTTGCTAAAGGTTATAATCAAGAAGAGGGTATAGATTATGATGAAACATATGCCCCAATAGCTAGATTAGAAGCCATTAGAATCCTGCTGGCTTATGCATGTATCATGGACTTTAGATTATATCAAATGGATGTAAAAAGTGTCTTTCTAAATGGAGATATCCAAGAGGAGTTTTATGTTAGTCAAACTCCAGGATTTGAGGATCCTGCTTTTCCAAACCATGTTTATAAACTAACAAAAGCTCTATATGGATTGAAACAAGCTCCAAGAGCTTGGTATGAAAAACTCAGCAATTTCCTCATACAACAAAATTTTTCAAGAGGAAATGTTGATAAGACACTTTTTAGAAAAAGACAAGGAAAAGACATTATGCTTGTCCAAATTTATGTTGATGACATAATCTTTGGATCCACAAACAGTAAACTGTGCAAAGATTTTGAAAATGTGATGAAAGGAAGATTTGAAATGTCCATGATGGGAGAATTAACTTACTTCTTGGGATTTCAAATCAACCAAAGCAAGAATGGCATCTTCCTAAGTCAAACCAAATACTGTAATGATCTATTAGAGAAATTTGGTTTTGATAATTTTAAATCCATTGATACACCTATGAGTCAAGCTTGTCATTTAGATAAGGATGAGAAGGGAAAATCTATAGATATGACAATGTTTAGAGGCATGATAGGATCTTTATTATATCTTACAGCTAGTAGACCTGACATTATGTTTAGTGTCTGCATGTGTGCAAGATATCAAGCTAATCCTAAGGAATCCCATCTAAGTGCAGTCAAAAGAATTTTCAGATATCTAATAGGAACCAAAAATCTAGGCTTATGGTATCCTAAGGGATCAACTTGCAACTCTTGTTGGCTATTCTGATTCTGATTTTGCTGGTTGCAAATTAGACAGAAAAAGTACATCTGGTACTTGCCATCTATTAGGGAATTCACTTGTATCTTGGCATAGCAAGAAACAA
>NC_021164.2:25170435-25171656 GCF_000331145.2 Cicer arietinum | reverse complement strand
CAAATCCAAAAGAATCCCATCTAAGTGCAGTCAAAAGGATTTTTAGATATCTTATAGGAACCAAAAATCTAGGTTTGTGGTATCCTAAGGGATCTACTTGCACTCTAGTTGGTTATTCTGATTCTGATTTTGTTGGCTACAAATTGGACAGAAAAGTACATCTGGTACTTGTCAACTATTAGGAAACTCACTTGTATCTTGGCATAGCAAGAAACAAAATAGTGTTGCCCTTTCAACAGCTGAAGTTGAATATGTAGCTGCTGGAAGCTGTTGTGCACAAATTTTATGGATGCAGTTAAATGAATCGATTTGGAAATCGATGCTGAGATGAGCAGTTTCCTGAACTGATATGGAAATCGATTGGGACATCGATTTAGTAATTAAAAGACAATTGATTTGGGAATCGATTTGAAATATGACTGTTACAAAAAATTTACTAGCCGTTGGAGACAAATATGACTGAGATAGTTCAACTCCCTACAGTAACGGTAACTTAATCGATTGAGAAATCGACGTAGCATGCGCAAAGAACTTAACAACATCGATTGACGAATCGATTTTGAACAGGAATACTTAAACCCTACTAAAACCCTAAATCGATTCCCCATCTCACTTTTCCAAAATTTCTCAAACTTCTCACAGCTTTCTGATCTTTCTCTGTAAGCCTTACATACTTCTCAATATTCTCAAACACTTCTAAAAAAAAACATCTTTAATCTTACTAATGGCAAGAGTAAAGCAAACCTCTACAAGATCACCATCACCATCATCATCTTCAAGTGGAAGAACCCCATCACCTCCACCAACTTCAAAGAGAGTCTCCATCCCAACACATAAAATCATGGCAAAAGATAAGGGAAAGGGCATTGCCGTTGAACAGGAGAAATCAAAAAAGAGGAAGGCTCCTCCCACTAAAAAGTTAATGGTTGATGCTATGAAGGATACAGCTCAGAAAAAGAAGAAACCTATCTATTCTCCTCAACCCAAGAAACCTCAACCTGCTAAAGGTAAACAAGCTGAAGACTTTGATTTACCACCTGCTTTCCTCAAACGAAAAATCCATGAGGCGCGAACCATGGATTTTGCTTATTTTGATTCAAATGGTTTTTCATTTCAAAATCATTTGCGGTTTCATGGTTTGGAAGGCTTTCTCTCCTGCTCTCTTGACATATATCCAAAGCTCATTAAGGCATTATATTCCAACTTCAGTCTCACCGCCAC
>NC_021164.2:25168392-25169959 GCF_000331145.2 Cicer arietinum | reverse complement strand
AGAGGCTGGACATTACTCTGCTGTGGGGATTATACAAAGAGCTAAAGATGAGCTAGACCTGGATTGTTCTTATGAACATGTCAGAATCTGCTCATGGTAAGCAGCTCCTCCCTTACCCACAACTCAGCACAAAGATTCTGAGACATTTTAAAGTTTCTGTTGTCAATGAAGAATCTGCCAAAACTACTCTCACTTTTGGAGAATCAATTGTAAACCAAATGCAATTGAAACGAATAAACGACATTTGGACTCGAGCTCAGCCTAATGCTGAACAAACTCAGCCAAATGCGGAACAAGCTGAGCCAGTTGAAGCCCATTCTGAGGTTTTAACTAAGTTGCTGGAATTCATGGAGAATCAAGCTGCTCATAATGCAAGAGTAGAAGCATCTCTAAGGACTCTCCAAGCATCGCTCAATTCAGTTGCTCAGGATGTGGCTGCAATACAAGAACACTTAGGCCTTAAGCTGTCATTTGAAGATATTGTAGATGTAGGCCGTCAAGCAACAGAAGATCAAAACTCAACCAACTTAGATAGCACTGAACCTCATGGAGAGGAGACACTTGATGAGGCTAATACAGCAGTCTCTACCTCTCCCGCTGGTAATAATGAGGAACAGCCCTAGATTAGTTGACTAGGATTTTGGTTTCTTTGTTGTTTTGTAATGTTCTAGTATTGTATTGAAATGTTCTATTATAACTTTGTCATATTCTCTTCTGTTAATATCTTTTTGCTTTAAATGACAAAGGGGGAAAGTTTACTGCATTTAACTTGTTTACTGCATCATATGCAGTGTTGCTCTAATACAAAGTACTGCATTATAACTTGTGTTAACAAGCTCTGATTATTCTATGACTGATAATGTTAAAGCCTTGTGAAAGGAATCATGAACTCCAAAATTCAGGGGGAGCTTTTTAGATAACAGTAACTATATTTTTTTAAAGTTTTGAAATGTTAAACTCAAGTTAAAATTGTATGTTTGTCATTTAATCAAAAAGGGGGAGATTGTTAGACATAAGTCCTCTAGATCATGATTTTGACATAATTAACAAACATACAATGTACATGTATCATTTGATAAATCTAACAGGTTGAACTGAGTAACATTTCAGAAACAAAAAACAAGCAAACACTATACACTTGGAACAAAAGTTTGGAACTCAAGGAATCGACCAAAATTGGAGGATGTGCTTGAGAAAGATGCAAATATGTATAGTGTGATTAGTGGTTATAGTAGTTATTTAGTAGACTCATCACTATGGTTTCATACTTAAATATTTGCCAAAATAAAAATGAAATCATAAAATAAGAAAGTAAATCAATCAACTGATAAGTCAATTGATGAATCAATTGGGCAATCGATTGTCTGACTCAGAACAAAAGTTTTTACTAAGTAAATCGATTGGGAAATCGATTACTTAAAAGCTTTTAGTGAAACCTGAGTTCTGGGTTTAATCCAATCAATTGGACAATCGATTGGGACATCAATTGAGTAATCGATTTTGTGATTCACAGAACCAACCACTTACTGAATCAATCGATTGGCAAATCGATTGTGAAAAAGTTTTT
>NC_021164.2:25144822-25167768 GCF_000331145.2 Cicer arietinum | reverse complement strand
TCACAACTAAATACACTACACTTGAAACAATTATTCATTACACGTTTTCACAATACAGAAACCAGGAAAAACACTTTGAAAGAAATAATTGTAACCACACAAAATACTCATTTGGCAAATCCTTTTTGTGTGAAATTCATATTGTGATTGAGTCATCATCATTTGTCCTCTTTTATCTTTTCTGTAAAAACAATCTGTAAAGAAAATTCTGGAAATCCAATAGTGTAAACTGGTGACTATCTTTGTTGGTGCGTGTGTTCATCAAGAAGAAGTCTCATCTTGATCTCGTGAGGGTTTGGCGAGTAACTCTAGGGATAAGGTGGCATTGTAATAGAAGCGAGTGAGTTGGATAGATAGGTCATGTGTGAGCTGGAAAATCTGTAAAACGTACTCAAGTCGATTCTATTAGAAAGGCTGAAATCTGGTTTAGATTTCAGGACTAGATGTAGGCTATCAAACAGATAGCCGAACCAGTATAAATCCTGGTGCACGATTTTCTTATCTTTTCTCTTTATTTTGATATTGCTTGAATGTTATTCTTGAATGTTTGTATTGGTGAATTTCTGTCTTGATTAATCTTTTGAATAAGCATTGTATTTGTACTCTTATATTGATAATTCATGCAATTGTGAATCTTTGTTCCTGAATAAATTCTGTAACCGATCATTGTTAATCTGATTAATAATCTTGTAAAATTAGTAAAGACATTTCTCATATATTTTTTTAACAAATAGATGCCTTAATTTCCTACATATTACAAGAAAGCTGAACTCAAAATTAAAAAATATGAGGTTCTAAAACGGAGGAGTTACCTGTGTAGTATATTACCTCGTCGAAGAAGAGGACATATCCATGTGCAGCAGAAAGAGCTAAAGGTTCGGAAGATAGAGAAAGAGAGTTCCTGAGTTCGGTAATGGCGATGTATAAGAGGCGGCCCACTTCCAATTTCTCTGAGAGTTTCCACCGCTTGGGACGCCCAAAATAGAGAAGGAGAACGCATCACCGCGGGTAAATATGAAAGAATTGATCTCCAATCTTCTCTATTCTCTTCACAAAGGAGTAAGAAGAGAATGCTTACAACTTAACAATATGTGAAGCAAAGAGAATATTTCAAAAATGGAATTATTTTTTATTAATATTACAATTGAAAATTCAAATCATGACACTAATTATTACTCACTCAAAATACACAAATCTGAAATCTCATCCAGAATGCAAGATGCAAGCACACGGGCAATTATCACTCATAACATTTCAGGAACATGACTAAACTACATAACAAATTTAACAATGACAACTATTATAGTTTTAACAGATACTAAGCCCAAGATCTGCCCTTATATTGCCTGACATCCGCAATTGGGCACTAACAGATTCTACACCAAATTTGAACACCGAAAAAAAGCATTATAATACACCAAAAATTCTTGAATTTATAGTCAATATACATTTCATATTAGATTTTGTTTAACACAAACCCTATCTCGTTAAGAGTTCTATAACTTGATATATGAGTTTTGTAATGCAACTGTCACGATAATTCCTAAGCACTAAACATATTCACATAAGTGTTAAAACTGGAATTAAAACAGCAAGGATGAAAGAAAGAAAATCAAGAAGGGTTTCTCTCAAAAATGTATTATTGAAATTGACAACGAATAGATGTAGCAGTTACAGATTTCCTAACTGAATTGCCCTGCAATTCAGTCCCAACCAATTAACTCTCTAACTGCCTCTCTATTGAAGACTAAGCTTCTGTTATTTATACTAACCATCCTAACTAATTCAGTTAGGGTTTACAGCTGGCACAGCTCAGCAATTAATAGAACTAACAACCTAGAAATTAAGTTTGGTTCCTTCTCTCATACACCTTCCTAATAGGAAGCCTTGCTTGACTAGCAATCCTATCAATAAGACCCGTAATACATTCATATTTTTTTAATCAGTCAAAATAACGTATTTTGGCTATATGGAGACAAAATAAATAAACATACGATCAAAATTTCACCAAGGTAATCTGCAATTTTTAAGATTTACGCTGGAGTTCATGTTCTCAGAAACAGTATGATTCAGGAACAGTATAAAAAAAATTGCACGACGTACCGAAATCAAACTCAATAAACTGGAAAATATAACATATTTTTAATTACTACATCCAACAAAGTTCAATCTACTACCAGTAATCTGAACAAGAACACTTGCCACCATAGAAATGATGAAACCAGTATGAATCCCTTACTATGATTTTCCTACCAACAGTTTTACTAACTAGCTTGAAAAAGGAGTGGCAATCACCACAAACACGAAGATTCTTAAAAATTCTAAGAGGTGAGCCTTCGGGACTATTGATCAAACCAAATGCAAGGGCAATTCTCTCACTGTGGTTCCAAAGATTATGCTCCTTTTGTTCGTCATTTGTATCTTGTAATGCATAGCTTGTGTATGGCATATAGCCTTCCTCTCTAGCCATCTTTCTTAGCTCTTCTAACTTTTCCATAGATTTGTGCAGTTTTTGGATGAAACTGGTCTCCCATACCAAAAGTCACAACCTTGTTTTTCAACTTGATCCAACTACACGCAGGTTTCTTCTTTAAGTTGTGTGATTCCATTTGATTTCTCACATTCTCTACATCTCCCCACCTTTGTGTAGATGCACAGACATTTGAATAAAGAGCGTAGGCCGAATCATCATTTGAGTCTAGCTCGAAAAGACAATCAACAGCTTTCCTCTCGAGCTCCAAATTTCCGTGTATTTTGCAAGAAGCCAACAAGCTACGCCAAACAAGGTCATTTGGTGGGACTGGCATCTTATCAATGAAAGCTTCAGCCTCTGCAAGCTTTCCTGATCGCCCAAGAAGATCAATTATGCATACACAATGCTCTATTCCAGTAGGGACACCAAATTCGGTAGTCATTGAAGAAAACTATGCAAGACCCTCATCCACCACACCTCCATGGCTGCAGGCAGACAAAAGTGAAACAAAAGTGACGTGATCAGGTCTCATCCCCAAAATTGGAAAGTAAGGGCAGATCTGTAAATAGGAAGGAAAACCCAATCTAGACGATTGAAACATTGTGCCGGAAGGCAGACAGCCGCGCCTAAGCTCGAAGTTGTTGGCGGCGGCGCGTGGAATGAACACGGAGGATCTTGAAGGCGCATGAGCGCGCGTGGAACAACTTTTGGCATAAAAAATTTGGGTTGTGTAGATTGGGAGATTCCGCACACAATGGAAGTGGTTGTGTCGGAAACACGCCGTCACACGTTGTGGAGACGGCAGCACGTGAGATCTACTCGCAGGAGAGATTAGCAGCGCGTGAGAGCGCATGTGACGGCTTTTGGCGACACGCTTTCGGGCATAGTGGCAGCGGCGGCAATAACGAACTGAACAGAAAACGAGTGAAACGTGTTGGAATATTGGAAAAGAGAAACTATGATTATATTCCCTAACTGTTGGTAATTTGGCAGCGGAATAGAAGCGAAATCGTTCAAGGAGGATCGAAATAGGCTCTAGATACCATGTTGAAGTTGTGGGATTTTAGAGAAAATAAGGAGAGAAAATAATAAGGGTTTGAATATTATTGATAATAGTTTTATGCTAACTTGATTACAAAAGGCTCAATATTAATCTCTATGTATAGAGAAACATAGACTCAATCCTAAATCAGGAATAAATCATAATAATAATGAGAGATATTCTAAAATATCTCTATGATTATAAATTGATTACAGGGAATAACTCAAAATACTCGAATATAATATAATAGATATTATAAGATATTTTCTAATATTCTAACAATGATATTAAAATGTTCCAAGACCTTTGTGACCTACTTTTTGGTAAGGGAAAGACTCTAAATACATCATCAATTTCTCCACATTTTCCATACATATCCATTGTAGCATTTAAAACATATTCATTTGACTTGAACCCAAGTTTAATAATCCAAGAGCTACAGAGAAGCTAAATTGATCTAAATCAACCCCGTAATTTCTCATCCTTGCAATAAATTTTAGTGATTTCTCACCAGGCCCATAATGGGCATTTGCAGAAAGAATGGCATTCCAAGTACTAGAATTTTTATTAGCTATTACATCAAAAATATAGTTACTTGTATTAAGATCGCCACACTGGGCATACATTGTAATTAGGGAGCTTTGGACATACATATTTAATTCAAATCCTGTCACAATTATCTGTGTGTGGATTGGCATTCCATGTTCCAAAAGATAACCGGGAGACAAACAAGCACCGAGAAGATTGACAATAGTAATGTAGTTTACAAGCAAACCTTCTTCTCTCAATAAGTTGAATGCTTCAATTGCGGCATTTGGTTCTTTGTTATCGGCATGGCCACTTATCAACGCATTCCATGTTACCACATCTCTCTCATGCATTATTTTGCGCACCTATTGTGCTTCAGCCATCAAGCCAAACTTCCCATACATGGTAACCAATGTATTACCTATGATTAAATTGTGATGTATGTCATACTGAATCACAAAGTCATGAACAATCTTTAGTTTTTCTAAATTATAACAGGCAGATAATGAAGTTGTAAAAGTTACGTAGTTCGTTGTCTTTCTTGTTTTGAGCATCTCAATCAAAAGTTGTATGGCATGTGAATACTTTCCATCTTCAGCATGGCTTGCCATCATGGAATTCCATGAAATTAAATCTTTCTTTGGCATTGTATGAAAAACAAATTATGCATCCTCGGATGATCCAGCATGAGAATACATACTTAAAAGACTATTACATACACAAACATTTGATTCTAGTCCAGATTTTATGATTAGACTGTGAAGTCCTCTTCCCCACTTCAAATGTTGTACAGAACCGAATACCGGTAACAACGCTGATATAGTAATATAATTTGTTTCCGTGTGAGTATGACGCATCCAAAAGAAATATCCTATAGATTCTTCGAAATGACCATTATGTGCACTTCCACTAATAATTGAATTCCATGAAATAGTATCACGTTCCTTCATGTTATTAAACACACGTGATGCCTCTATACACTATCATAATTACCAAACATGGATATAAGGGAGTTCGCCACAGAGACACTACCGGTGTCTAATCCAGATTTGACAACATCTCCAAGGATCTGATAACCCATGGTTTTATCCCCAAACATTCCACAAGTTCTAATAACTGTAGCCATTATAATTTCATTACAAATTAACCCGTTGTTTCTTAAATGCCGATAAAAATTTAGAACTTCTTTTGCATACCCATTAACTGCACATAGCAAACCATCAAAGAAGTCCAAGAGACTATATTTGGTTCCTCAATCTCCTCAAAGAGTTTGTTAGCCTCAGAAACCATACAATGTGTACCATAAAAGTGCAGCAAACTAGTACCAACGAATACATTAGACATCAAACCGCAGTTGACGACATAATCATAAATCTGAAGTGCCCCTTCAGTGATGCACCCTGACCTATCACATGCAGTCACTAAACTAGCAACTATATAACTGCTTGGGGTAACACCATATTCTAACATGTGGCAAAAGAATTGCATAGCTTCATGGTAGCAACCCACTCGAACAAACCCCGACATCATGTTATTCCAAGAAGCATCATTTCTGTCCAACATTTCATCAAAAACATGTTGAGCATAGTTTATGCTACCGAACTTGGGGTACATGTTAATCAAGGTATTTGTATAAAATGTGTTGAGTTGAATAACGCCTTTCATGCAAAGTGCATGCAATGCTTTCCCAACAATTCCTTCAGTGATTTCTGAGAAGCCCTTTTGAAGAAAGCGTGAAACTTGGGGGTTAGGGTGGTCTTTGACGGGACAATGGATGCCATAGCTCAAGAATTCTATTTTTTTATGCATGTTTCGAGCTGATTTTGGAAGTTAAAAAGGGGTGAGTATGGAGTGGATGGGGCATGCACAACATTAAGAGTACAGAGCTTTCTACAATGCCTAGCCAGCTTTACTAATTGAACCATACTAGGCCCCCACAAAAACACAGAACAAATAGTCAACACTTGCAAATAAGAACTGTATTCATTCATGTTTATATGTTGTTTGAATTGAACTTTATGCTGCCTTGTTATCTAATAGGTTATGCATAGTACATAATCAAACATTATAATAATAATTGCAAATAAATTCCTACATAGTATTAGTTATCATAAATAATAAACAATAATGTATAAATAAAATTCATAAAGAAATTCGTAGTGAATGAATATAATAAGAATAGAGAGAACACGATTTTTACCCAATTTGTTTAGCAATGAAGGAATCGAAGTGTAAAGGTAAAAGGTTGAATGACAGTGCTTCTTTTGTTGCGGTTTGAAGTGGTGGTGCTCACGGTGGGGGTGGTGAATGAAGCTCCGGCGACGGCGGAAAACAAAGTTCAGGCCGAGAATCGGTGTATAAATAAGATAACCCAAATGAGCGTAAGATACTTGGAAGGGTTCACTGGGTCTCGTAAATAAAAGCCGAACACTTCTAAAAGTCCCAATCAATGTCTTTGTTGGTAGTGTTGGAATTCTGAACTCCCTTTCCAACACACCGAAAACGAAAACAATGGCTTCCAATGATAAATCTGCGAATTTTCTGAACTATTAGGGTCAATCACTGCTTTCTACATACTCATGGTGCGTTAACTAAGTCGAAGCAATCAGGTTTTTCTCTCTCTCTTTTTATATTTTTTTACATTAAATTTTTATTATTTGATTTTTTTTTGTTTGTTATTGAATATACTAGTGTGTAAGAAATATCATACTATCTTAATAAATAAATTATTATATTAATTTATATATATATATATATATATATATATATATATATTAATTCTCATAAATTTTATTGACATTAAATAAATAAATTGATTTAAGAAAATAATTTATAATAAAAAAAAAATCTAATTTTAATCTAACTTAAAAACTACTTATAATCAAATAATGATGTCTTATTTGTGAATTCTTCAAATAATATTTTTTTCTTTCCAAAAAAACTTATTATAAAATAATACTTTTAATTTTAAACAAATAAAAATAATAATTATTAAAAAATTAAATAATTAAATTAGATGAAATAAGAATTTTTAAAATAAATGGACATGACATATATAAATTAAGTAAATTAGTAAATGAATGTAAAGAAGAGTAAGTAACTTAATAATGAATTTTTATTTTTATTATTCAACATAATATGTTATTTATATGAAAAAAAATGACATTTAAGAATTCATATAAATTTTGCTGTATCAAGTGGCAAAATATTTTTCATTCAAGTATTACTCACAAAATACTACAGACAAATAATATTCACATCACAAAAAAAAAATAAATACACATAAAAATTATTATTATCTTTTATGTTTGAATTTGCATGTTAGTTGTCATTAATCTTTCCTGAATCATTTAAATTCTTTTGAATTTGAATGATATTTAATAATAAATTTATAATGTAAAATATATAATATACTAGTAAAATTAAAATGTAACCATTTAAAATAGTAGTTTTTTAAAAATCATTATATAGTTTCACATAACTATCAACTCGTCAAATGGCGATATAATGAATAGATTCAGAGTAGTGCTTGAAGTTTAAAAACCCATTACTTCCAAAAAAAATTGTGGAATAGATGTAATGAATTGTATTTTTTTTTTAATTCCGAAATAAATTTTATATTTATTTAAATAAATTATTATTTTTCTTTGAGACAAAATTTAAAAACATAAACAATAAAAAATATATATATATAACAAAATAGTAATATTTTTATAAATAAAATAACAATGACATATTGAAATAAATTTAATTCATGTGAATATATTTACCAAAATAATTATGTCAACATTTCGAATTGATGTCTATGTAAAACACAGTTTTGTTAATAAACTGATAATATAATTTAAAATTTGAATTTATAAAAGAAAGAATTAAACATTGTCATTTTCATCGCATAAAATTTATGTTTAAACCACACTCGAACAACGGTAACAACCAAATTACATGACTCCTTTCTTGAAGATGTTACCATTTTCATCGCATAAAATTTATGTTTAAACCACATTGGAACAACTGTAACAACCAAATTACATTACTCCTTTCTTAAAGAAATTGAAGCAACAATTGGTAAAGAAAAGTAAAAAAGGAATTGTATATAGAGTAAAAGGAATTGTATATAGAGTAGACAATATGAATGATAAGAGAGACGCAAAAAATGAGAGATTATCGAAGAGACTGTTAACAGAGACGGCGAATTAAAAAGGAAAGTCTTGATGGCACTAAACGAATTCGTAAAAATAAAATAAATTTTTTAATTAAATTAATTAAATCGTAAAAATAAAATAAATTTTTTAATTAAATTAATTTAAAGCGGTCGCTAAAGTAGTGTTTAAAAAACAATTACCTTAAAAAAATTGTCAACATTTCAAATTTATGGGAATCAAATCGTATGGAGAGATTGCGACCAATCTGGTTTCTAATTCTCGGACCACTATACTTGCTTGAATTTTATGACCCTAACAATATGAAACACAAATTTGATAAATTAATATCATAACAAGAGAATTGTGTATAGATGAGATAATATGAATGATATCTATCGAGGCACAAAAAATGAGAGATTATTGAAGGAAAAAATGAGAGAATAGTGAAAAGGACGATTAACTGAGGACGACGAATTAAGAAGGAAATATGGAGACACTAAAAGAATTAGTAAAATAAAATAAAATTTTGATTGATAAAGTAGTGTTTAAAAAACAATTACATTCAGCACACAAAAAACTGTCAAGTCGTGGTGTATTGTATTTTATTTTTATTTTTAATTGGCCACTAAATTCTCAACGGTGAAATGTAAGTCGTGTGGTGTATTGTATTTTATTTTTAATTGATTCTTCTTATTTTTTAATTGATCATTAACTTCTCAACGGACGCATCATCATCACGTATAGAGTCTAATTTTTTTTGGAGAAAGATGGATAATGAATTTTGGTAAAAAAAAAAAAACTAATTAATTTGAAGTGGCAGTTGCCAGAGTAGTGTTTAAAAAACAATTACCTTTCAAAAACTATCGAGTCGTGCAATTATATTTTATTGTTATTCTTTTTATTTTTTAATTGACCACTAAATTCTCAACCGTGAAATGTCAAATCGTGTATTGTATTTTATTTTTAATTCATTTTCTTATTTTTTAATTGACCATTAACTCCTCGCATGATGTGATGGAAATTTTATGTTTTTCTTTAAAAAAACTTTTATTTTTAATTCATTTTTCTTATTTTTTATTGACCATTAACTTCTTAACGGACGCATACAATATCTTAAAAAAAACTGTCTGATGTATTGTATTTTATTTTTAATTTTTTAATTGGTCACTAAATTCTCAACAACGGATGTATCGTGGATAAATGTCGTGATGTAGCAGAAGTTTTATGTTTTTCTTAAATTATTTTTTATTTTATTTTTAATTCATTTTTCTTATTTTTTAATTGGCCATTAACTTCTCAACCGACGCATCATTTATAAAGTTGTAATTGAAGTTTAATTTTATTCTTACAAAAAAAACATCAGTACGTATTATTTCTATTAATAGAAACTTGATATTTTCCTAACACTCTGGTTAATTGACACGTGTCAAACTTGCTAATTTATCATGTTTGCTTTATTATAATGTATAGATTAAAAGAGAATTGTGTATAGATGAGATAATATGAATGATATCTATCGAGGCACAAAAAATGAGAGATTATTGAAGGAAAAAAAATGAGAGAACACTGAAAAGGACGATTAACTGAGGACGACAAATTAAGAAGAAAATCTGGAGACACTAAAAGAATTAGTAAAATAAAATAAAGTTTTGATTGATAAAGTAGTGTTTAAAAAACAATTACCTTCAGCACAAAAAAACTGTCAAATCTATTGTATTTTATTTTTATTTTTTAATTGGCCACTAAATTCTAAACGGTGAAATGTCAAGTCGTGTGGTGTATTGTATTTTATTTTTAATTTATTCTTCTTATTTTTTAATTGGTCATTAACTTCTCAACGGACGCATCATCATCACCTATAGAGTCTGATTTTTTTGGAGAAAGATAAACACAAAGATGGATAATGAATTTTGGTAAAAAAAAAATTAATTAATTTGAAGTGGCGGTTGCCAGAGTAGTGTTTAAAAAATAATTACCTTTCAAAAACTGTCAAGTTGCAATTATATTTTATTGTTATTCTTTTTATTTTTTAATTGGCCACTAAATTCTCAACCGGGAAATGTCAAATAGTGTATTGTATTTTATTTTTAATTTATTTTCTTATTTTTTAATTGACCGTTGACTTCTCAAAGAATGCATGATGTGATGGAAGTTTTATTTTTTTCTTAAAAAAAATCTTTTATTTTTAATTCATTTTTTTATTTTTTAATTCGCCATTGACTTCTCAAAGAATGCATGATGTGATGGAAGTTTTATTTTTTTCTTAAAAAAAATCTTTTATGTTTAATTCATTTTTCTTATTTTTTTTATTGGCTATTAACTTCTCAACGGACATATACAATATCTTAAAAAAAACTGTTAAGTGGTGTATTGTATTTTATTTTTAATTTTTTAATTGGTCACTAAATTCTCAACAACGGATGTATCGTGGATAAAGGTCCTGATGTAACAGAAGTTTTATGTTTTTTTTTATTTTATTTTTAATTCATTCTTCTTATTTTTTTAATTAGCCATTAACTTCTCAACCGACACATCATTTACAAAGTCGTGATGTAATTGAAGTTTAATTTTATTCTTACAAAAAAATCAGCACTTATTATTTCTATTAATAGAAATTTGATATTTTCCTAACACTCTAGTTAATTGACACGTGTCAAACTTGCCAATTGATCGTGTTTGCTTTATTACAATGTACAGACTAGAGTGTAATCGTGCGTCGCAACTATCTTAATAAATAAATTGTTATATTAATTATATATATATATATATATATATATATATATATATATATATATATCAATTCTCATAAATTTTATTGACATTAAATTAATAAGTTTACTTAACAAAATAATTTACACTAAAAAAATCTAATCACAATCTAATTTAAAAATTACTTTCGTCAATATTACTGATGAAAAACATGACTCCAACACCACTCTTTAATCTTATTTTTGAATTCTCGAAAGAATATTTTTTTTCTTTCCAAAAAAACTTATTATAAAACAATACTTTTAATTTTAAACAAATAAAAACAATAATTATAAAAAAATTAAATAATTAGATTAGATGAAATAATAATTTTTAAAATAATGAACATGACATATATAAATTAAGTAAATTAGTAAATATAAAGATGAGTAAGTAACTTAATAATGAATTTTTATTTTTATTATTCAACATAGTATGTTATTTATATGAAATACATGACATTTAAAAATTCATATAAATTTGATGTATCAAGTGACAAAATATCTTTCATTCTGGTACTACTCACAAAATACTAAAGAAAAATAATCTTCCTATGACAAAAAAAAATTACAATACACATAAAAACTACAGTACACATAAAATTACAATACACATAAAAAATTATCTTTGAATTTGCATGTTAGTCTTCATTAATCTTTCATGAATCCTTTGAATTCTTTTGAATTTGCATGATATTTAATAATAAATTTAGAATGTAAAATGTATAGTATATTAATAAAATTAAAATGGAACCATTTAAAATAATAGTTTTTGAAAAATCATTATACATTTTCACATAATTATCAACTCGTCAATCGTGATGTAATAGATTTGTTAGAACATTGTTTGAAGTTTGAAAAATCATTACTTCCAATATTGTTATGTCAATTAATGAATACTATGATCATTCGGAGTTCCCTGGTTCCTCGCATTTTCATTGGTAAGCTTGTTTTTGTGTTTTCAACCATTTTCTCTCGGAATTTGAGTTGACTTATTTGAGCTTATTTACTAACATGATGTTTGAGACTACGTGGGAGAATTTATAGAAACAATTTGTGATATATTCATAAGTTGATTTTAGCTTATTTTTATTTCATATGCCGTCCAAGATAGCTTATGTAAATATACTATAGCATATATAAGAACAGTTTGATTTCATTTTATACAGTTATAAACGTTTAATTATATTGCTTATGTGAACAATGCTTATATCTTGAAAAGTACAGTATCGATACAATATTATTATTGGAAAGTGCACTGGTCTATGAATACCGTCAAAGTCTATTTTTATTAAATTATATACTTTATCTCTAATTGTGTTAATTTTGTAGGTGATTTGCTTGTGTCACTTGTTGGCTCGAATCATGTCTATTGCAAGTTTGCTGCATTTGACGAATTTTTATGCTCTTCTCACAGGTAACCTTGTGCATTTGACGGTCATTGACGTATTGCACATTATTAATATATTAAAATATCTTTAAATATGTTTCATGTTTGAGAAATTGTCATCATCTCTTTCTCTTTATTTTGATTATATTTTCAGCATTTTTATTTTTTTTATTTAAATAATTTTTCTATAAGAATATAATAAAAAACAATAATCTTCTTAGTTTTACTAAAAGATTATTCAATTGTACTTAAATAACAATCCAAATCGTTAATCATATTAGAAATTATGCAATTCAAGCGATAAAATATAATAAATTAATTCAACAAACTCTATATATATAAATAAAAAGAATCATAAAGTGGATATATTTTATTTGAATGAATTTTGTGATGTTCTAAAACTTGTGCGAATTGTATGATGCATGAAAATTGTGTCTCGTAAAAATTGTGAAACTATGAATTGAAATTCTAACATTTTCAATTTGTCTACTGTGTACAAATTGTGTCAAACTCTAAAAAAAACTATATCACTTTTATAAATTTTAATTATAATAGTTTAATTAATACTTGTCGCTCTCCAACTCTCCCGATATTTTTTTTAAAATCCGCCACTGCCTGTGTCTAAGTTAAGATTGCTTCATGTGTGCAATGTATTTGCTTAATCTTGTTCTGTTGATAGCACGCATTTTTCTTTTTCTTTTTTTTTTGAGTTCATATTTTGACTTAATTATCATCAGCTGTTGCGCAATTTATTTTTCTTACATGTAGCCTTTTGTGTCGTATTTTTTATATGCAGTTCGAATGGCCCTTGGATGCATTCTACTATATACACTAAGATTCTTTCGCCGTCAGGTTTGCACCTTTGGCTCCTTTTTCCCCTTCCTATATCTCTATTGATAATCAATACAAATGACCTTAATTGAGTAAATAAACATAATTTTTCCATGTACCAGTGTTCAGCAAAAATTCTGATTTCTTACTTATCTAATTAAAGTTCAGGTTTCGTCTGATATCTTACTTATCTAGAACTTTTCACAGATATGATTTCTTTTTGCTTAACTGGTTATCATAGCTAATTTTCTATGATAAACATGATCTTATAAACATTCTAGCTAGTTTGCTATGCTTGTAGGAACTTGGCTCATTTATTTAATGCATTGTTCCTGTATTTTAGACAGGGTTTCTTTCCATGCAAATAAACACAGGATAGAATTATGTTTCTTGAGATTTGACTACATAGTATTTTCTTTGCGAACTATTTAGAGGGGAAGAGTTGGAGAGTTGTTTCTTTGACCACTCACATAGATATGCATATATTTTTTGTTTGTTCTTTTTGCTGCACTGTCAGGACAGGAGGATTCGTTTTCATCCTTTTTCTATTAGTGAGTTCTATATAAAAAAACATCTAAATGAACCACCGCTAGCCCTTAATACCTTAAAGGAGTATCAATCATAAAGCATGTTTCGAATCATGCCGAGTTTAACAAAGTTATATTGGCATGTGATTTTGTTGAAGGCCCAAAGTGTACCTTTTACCAAAATCACAGTGGCACGATTAAATTTTGTGTTTACCATTAATGATTGTTATAAAGAATAAAAATTATGCAGGTTTCTAGAGTGAATGGGCCTTTTCAGTTATTTGTATGTTTTTTTTTATGAGAGGCAGTTATTTGCACGTTATGCACTACCTTTTTATGAAATAATCTCATGCGCTTTCTGATTATCAGATTTTTGCTACAAATGTGTTCATGTGGCATGCTGTTACTTCTTTGTCCCCTTGGACTACAACTTCTTCTAGTATGTTGCAGTTTTATCAACCTGTTAATTTGTCTGTTTCTCCTTAAATGCTTGACCTGCATGTGCATTTTTTGCTTCCTGTTACCTATTTCTCCAAACAAATAAGAAAGAATGTCACCATTTTCTCTCTAATTTGTACGAGAAATTATACTTATGTCAAGCCTTTTCTCTCTAATTTGTATGAGAAATGTTAGACTTATGTCAAGTGTACCCAACGGTATGTCCTGCTACTAGAATATAGTTGGTTCTTCATGAATTTATTCAATATCAGCTCTGGACTTCTAATGTCAAATATAATAGAATGTAATAAAGATCATATTTCCCAGCATAATTCAAATTAAATCTGTTTTGACTTTCTTTCCGTGATTAGTTAGTTTTAATATCGAGACGTCCAATATGTAAGTTGTTTTTTATTGCATTCTTGTGAATTTCTTTTTCTGTCACTTTCATGTGGCTTTTACTATCTCAAGTTCTAAGACGATTGGGGAAGGTGTTTGAACTTTGAATTGTTCAATTAGGTCACCACAGAATCTCAGTATACTCTAACATTTATTATTAAATTTAAACAGAGTGTCAGTACTTTAACGATGCTTAGTATGACAGTTATTGTTGGAGAGTAGTGTTTGGGATTTGAAGTTAAGCATTTTGTTTGATGAATTTTCTTACCCTCGTTTTCTGGCCTTACAGTATTGGTCAAATAATAAAAAATTGAAAAATTTACTCTGAAAATTCCAATGTTAAATTAAAACGATCAAGCTTTGTGCCTGATAATATATGTCTTGAAGGGAAGACAAGAAAAATTTCAGTATAGGGTGCTCTAAAACACTGCATCGGGATGGTCTTCTTCTGCGCTGGTTGGTGACATATGTTTTATTTATTTATGTATTAATCTTTAATTTAAGTAAAAGTAAAATTTATGTTAACACCAGTGCATTCATTAAAATTTGATTCTAACATTGAGGTATCCTACATACATTACATGTATAACCTCATTGGTTGACTCAATTATGTGGAAAAGGTTTTTGTGGCCAGAATTTGAAGTCTTTTGGGAAAGGATAAAGAAGAAAGCATGTTTCTATTCTTGACTTGAAAAGTTGTTTGCTTTGCAGTTTGGTTTATTAGTAGATAGAAGGGTACGGTCTTTTGGTGATTATAGTACAAGAGTAAAATATAAATCGTCAAAGTGATGAAATTCCATAAAGATAAGTGTTGTACACTCAATCAGTTACAAATTTGAATGATCTACAACAGTAACACACTAATTGCACTCTACACATGCACTCTACACATCTACATTGGTCCTTTACACTATCTACTGTGCTTCTATACAATCCAATATGCTTACAGGATATACAGAGTATAATCAATACAATACAAATCATATACACTAATGATGATGATTGAGTAGAACTGTACTTGTAATCTTAATAGAGATTTTAGAATGATGTTTCCTTTTGAAAGAACTACTATTTTCTTGTTTTCTTATCCTTTTGTGTTGTACGTTACTAACCTTCATTAGTATGTGTTATGAAATGTTTCAGTTACAGTAATAGGAAAAAGATGATCTGGAATTTGATTTTCTTCTAATGAGGTTGGTTCACTGGTCATTTTGTTTAGTTGGTGATGGATATATCCTTTCATGTGCTTATCTCTTTCTTGTAGTCTTGTAGGAACCATCACAACTCTTCCAGACTCGTTTTGGAACTATCCTAGTGGTCATGCCTTAAAAAAATTGCATGGGATTGGTGAGTCCATGAGTTCTAAAATGTCCATGCATTTCCTGCAAAGCATTTAGCTAGAAATTTGCATTGAAAAAATACTGCTCCATTTTGCCAATAATTTTGTAAAAATATTTAAGTTTCACTATCCTTTTCTTCATATCCTTTTCGTGCAAATATTCATTGGCAGATCAAAATATGTAACTTGTACAATGAAAGGCGAAGTGAACATTAACAACCAGAAGTGCTCGGACGAGGTGCGGCTCCTTCCCTCCCTAAGTTTGGTGCCTTCTTACCTTCTGAGACTGACTGTTATGCACATCTTCATTATCAACCTTTGTATTTTAGTTGCCTGCTCTAAGTTTTCTTCCGCTCGTTAGGCAGATCTATGTCTACGTACAAGACACGTCCGTGTAATATCTGTAGAAACAGTTCATTCATTTTCTGAATTTTGTATTTTATTGAGGCTATGTTTGAATATTTAACGGAGTTAAAAAATAATTAAGTTAGTAGATTCTAACCTTTCTATTCATGCCAATTTGTGCCTTGCGGGCTTCTTCCTCCTCAGCAAAAGTTACATATCCAAAACCTTTGGATCTATTTTTGGCTTTATTCAATACTATATCAGCTGGAAAAATGAGATGATGCAAGCATTAGAATATTAATCTGAGAGGTTTTAGATTTGTGTTGACAATACAGACACACATACCTTTGAGAACGTTGCCGTATTGAGAAAAAGCTTCGGCTAATTTCTCCTCTGTAGTAGAAAAGGCTAATCCTGCATCAAGATTTATAAGTCACAGCACCAGCAAGAGTGTTAAATTGGGGATTTGTTTTTTCTTTTTTCATTAAAAATAACAATACAACAGCACTAAAAAATTAGATATGTTCAACATAATCAAGGCAATAAATGATGAGTATCATACTACAAGAATCCCACTATAAAAGCCCCTTTAGAGCAAGAATAGAAGGGTACCTGAATGAAATAGTCAAAATGATCTAAATTAAATCATTCTGCAATTTCAAGTAACCTAGGACTTAGGTGGCTGTGTGAATCCCATTTAAAGCCACAAGTAATTCCTAATGCATTCTATAGTGTGTAGATACAGAGAGTATCATTTAGCTGTTCTTACATCAGGCTAAAGGTCTCACTTAGTACATTTTCGAAAGCATTCAACAAAGTACAAACTAAACTTAATCATAGCATGAGGATCAATTGGCTAACAACAAAATCATAACCATTGACTTATATAGGCATGTGTGTGTGTGTAAAATTTCCGTTATAATCATTATGGAGTCCTGAATTTCATTTGATTAAAAAGGAGGAAAGTTGATTGTTTTTGGCTGTTGTGTTCATGAATGGAGTGTAATGCCAACTTTTCTTTTCAAAAATTAAAATTGTCTCACCTCTTCGTGGGATACAGTTTTCTTACCCCTCACATATGGTTGGTTTACTGATGTGTAAGGTTTTTAATCATGAACACGATTATGATAAAAATCACTGTGCGCGTGATACTTGACATTATGGAGAATTACAATCAATTGCAACTAATACAACCTCAATTGCATCGAGATAACAAAAGTCTTGATGTCGAAGCCTCAATCGTGTGGGTATATAACACTAGAGATTGTGCAAACTATATGTTCAATAATCAGTTCAACCATAGATTTATTTTACTCACATGCTAAAACTAAGGTTTTGTTTGTGAGTTTGGAAGGGAGGGGAGGACTTTGAAAAAAAGAAGGAAGAAATGGAATGAATGAAGAGCTTTGGGAGGAGAGGGTGTTGAGAGGTTTGTTTTTATTCATACTACAAAATCTCCCTATTTTGAGTAAACTCAAAAGTTGTATAAGAGAAGGATTTTGGAGGGCTTAGACAAATTCTTCAAATCATTTTCATGTTGTTTATAATGCTATATAAATTAAAAATATACTAATCATAAACATTCTCTATAAAATCACTTTCTTTAAAAATATAAAAAAATTCTCTCCATTTCTCTATTTTCTCTTCCCTGGAAAGCGCTCCCTTCGCCCTCTCCTCCAAACTCCCAAACAAAGACTAAAGATTTAGTTTAACCACATATTCATTTTTTTACATGCTAAAACTAATTGCAACGTGATAATATTCAGTCTAGGGGCTAAAAGTATCTAATCTTATTCTGTATTTTTCATAATTGAAGCAATTGAAGGAAACTCAAATGTGAAGACAATTAAATAAAAAACTCAATCTCAGACCAAAAGAAGAACATGAAACAGCTAAAAGAAGGAAAAAAACTGTACCTTTCACAAAAATCTTGGAAGTCTTTCTACGAAAGAAGAGACGACGAAAAAGAGAGGTGTGAGGTTTTGAGCGAGAGAGCAAAGTTGCAGAAATTTCTCGCACAGCTGCCATAAGAAGTTGGGAACTGCAATTTTCCACTAATGACCAAAGCAAATATTCATGGGCCTAAACTGAAAATTCAAGGCCTTATTGGGCTGCACAAATGTAATCCTCTTTAGATGACATTGAAAAACATGAAAAGAAAATAGTGGTAATAAAGAGATCAAAATTAAAAAGTTACGAATTCAACAAGCTAAACTAGGAAGTACCTTAAGATGACATCTCAAGCACAATTATCCACCCTAAATTTGGAAAAACTTTAAGTACTTTGAACTTTGCAAAATTGCACTAATACCCTACTTTTTTTCTATTCTGACCCCCCTAATTTTTTTTTCTTTTTCACCTGAAGCCCAAGACACCGAAAATCTGAAAGTACTGTCATATTTTGTGCCTCAGAGCCAGAGTCTTAGATCCACCACTGTCATTTCCAATTTCTAAATTCCAAACATAAATGCAGGAGTGGATTTCTTTAACTACTATTAGTTAAAAGAGAAGCAAGCAAATAATTGATAAGCATTTTATAAGTGCAGTAGCAGTATATGCGTTCATTCATGGTTCATGTTCTTTGAACATTATGCTGACTTGTTATCTAATAGGTTATGCACAGTGCATAATCAAACATTACAATATCATAAAGAAATTGGCAGTGAATGAATATAATAACTGAATAGAGAGAACACGATTTTACCCAATTTTGTTTAGCAGTTAATGAAGGAATCGAAGTGTGAAGGAAAAAGGTTGAAGTGACAGTACTTCTTTTGTTGCGGTTTGAAGCGGTGGTGCTCAAGGTTGTGGTGGTGAATGAAGCTCCGACGACGGCCAGAAACAAATTCAGCTTCCTAAGGCCGTACGAAATTATCTCAAGATACAGATACTTGTAAGGGTCCAATGGGCCTCGTAAATAAAATCCCAAGACTTCTAAAAGGCCCAAATAATGTTTTAGTTTATAGTGTTGGAATTCTGCACTCCCTCTGCAACACACAGAAAATGATGTTGGGTGAGTTCACTCCCAAGTGGAACCCACTTGTTTTATTAGGATTAATATTATTATTATTATAAAAAAAAAAGTATTGTTGGGTTAGGCCCACGTGAAAGAAATTAAAGGGATTTAGAAATCCTTAGAAGAACGAAAGAGAACGACTGCTAGAGTAGCAAACTTGCTCCGTTTGATCTACAAATTTAGTATGCTATTTCTACCACTTTAGTAGAAGGTTGTTATAAAGTTGTTATTGTTGATTGATGTTCCCTATCGTTATTAGGAAGACTATGGTGTACCCATTAATTATTATAGTGGAAGTTTTACTGGACTAAGTTCCGTGGTTTTTATTTTCTCAATTTTTTCCACGTTAAAAATTGCGTTTGTCTCATATTTAATTTTCTGCCAATTATTTTTGTTATGTGGAATTGTATTTTCTGTTTGGCCATTTATCTGCACAGATGAGGAAAAAATACTCATCATTATTGAGATAGTTATCGCTAATTATCTCTGGTTTTTTCTAACAAAGTGGTATCTAGATCTCGGTTATTTGATTTGTGCATTTAAATGGAGGAGGAAAATAAAGGTCCCAATATGATTAAACTCAACTCTTCTAATTATACACTTTGAAAGACTCTCATGGAAGACATGTTATACAATAAAGATTTGTATGATCCTATTGAGGGTGACACTGCTAAACTCGTAGATAAATCTGACGCTGACTGGAATAAGATGAATAGAAAGGCAGTGGCGTTGATCAGGCAGTGGTTGGATCTTAGTGTGTATGCACATGTTGAAACTGAAATATATGCTAACAAGATGTGGGAAAAATTAAAAGAGTTGTATGAACGAAAGAATGTGCAAAATAAAGCATTCTTGATTCGGAAGCTGGTGAATATGAAATACAAAGATGGGGATTCAATGGCAGAACATATGACTATTTTTCATAATACAGTGAATCAGTTGACAACCGTGATAACGTTTCAGCAAGTGTACTGAATCCTTGCAAGTCTACCCAAATTCACCAATCCTAAAAGTCTTCAAACTTATTTATATTATCCTCTTTTGTATATCTTATTTCATTTTCTTTTTGGTTTATTTATGCATTTTCATCTCAAAGATGGGGATTCAATGGCAGAGCATATGAGTATTTTTCAGAATATAGTGAATTAGTTGACAACTGTAGAAATTAAATTAGATGATGAGTTGCAAGCGTTGTTATTGTTGAGTTTCGTGCCTGATAATTGAGAAGTCCTTGTTGTGACGTTGACCAATTCAGCTCCAAGTGGAAAGTTGAAAATGTCAACAGTTAAAGAGAGCATGTTGAATGAAGACGCTCGAAGAAAGGAACGTGGTTTGATTGGTTCTTCCTCAAAGTCAGAAGCACTAGTTACAGAGTCACGGGGGAGAAGTCAATCTAGAAACTTTCATAGACGCGACAACTCTAAAAGTCGTAGCAAGTCAAGAAGCAAGTCGAGGAATAGAAAAGAAGTGATATGCTATCATTGTGGCAAAACGGGTCACATAAAAAGAAATTGCAGGTTCCTTAAGAGAGATCACTCAAGGGAAAAAGATGAAGGCAAAGAGAAGAAAAATGATAAAGATACAACATCAATTGCATCTGTTAATAATGTCTACATTGTTTGTGATGATAATTCCATAAACCTTGCATGTCAGGATTCATCTTGGATTATTGATTCGGGTGCCTCATATCATGTTACTCCTAGGCGTGATTTCTTCTCATCTTACAGTGCTGGTGATTTTGGCATGGTAAAAATGGGAGATGAAGGAGTATGTAAAATTATCGGTATGGGAGATGTTTGGGTCGAAACTGGGATTGGTTGCAAGCTTCAATTGAAGAATGTTAGACATGTACCTAATATTCGTCTCAATCTGATTTCGGTGAAAGCCTTGGATATTGAGGGTTATCACACTTACTTTGGTGGTGGTGATATATGTAAAATCACCAAAGGGTCCCTATAGGTTGCAAAGGAGCAAAGTTTCACTTCTCTCTATAGGATGCCTATGAAGTTATGCAAGGAAGAAGTGAATGTAATTGAAGATGCATCTTCTGATTTATGGCATATGCGCCTCAGTCACTTGAGTGAGAAAAGACTCAACACACTTGTGAAGAAAAACTTTCTTCCTGTGAAAGGTACGTCTCTAAAAACTTGCACTCATTGTTTTGCTGGAAAACAACATAGAGTTTCTTTTCATAATACTGGTCCTCATATGAGGCAAAATATTCTTGATTTAGTTCATACTGATGTTTGTATGATGGATAGTAAATCTCTTGGTGGTGCATCATATTTTGTTACTTTTATTGACGACCACTCTAGAAAAGTGTGGGCATTTCCTTTGAAATCTAAAGACCAAGTATTTGGAGTCTTCAAGCATTTTCATGCAAGTGTTGAAAGAGAAAAGGGAGGGAAATTGAAATGTCTTCGATCAGATAATAATGGCGAATACAGAGGTCTATTTGAAGAGTATTGTAGAGAACATGGAATCAGGTTTGAGAAAACAGTTCCAAAGACACCTCAACATAATGGTGTTGCAGAGAGAATGAATCGTACGATTAATGACAGAATCAGATGTATGCTCTCTCATGCAAAATTATCGAAATCCTTTTGGGGTGAAGCAATGAAAACTGCAGTGGATTTGATCAATCTTTCTCCTTCTATTCCACTTGATGGTGATGTTCCAAATAGAGTGTGGACAAGGAAAGATGTCTCTTACCGTCATTTGAGAGTTTTTAGTTGCAGATGTTTTGTTCACGTTTTAAGATATGAGAGGTCCAAGCTTGATAGTAAATTCAAACAGTGTATATTCGTCGGTTATGGTGATGAAGAATTTGGTTATAGATTGTGGGATCCGGTTGACAAGAAAATTATCAGAAGCCGAGATGTGATATTTCTTGAAGACCAGACTATTGAAGATTTTGATAAAGTTGAAAAACAGAAACCAAATTCCAGAAGTTACATTGAAAATGTTGCGCCTAAGCCCCCTGCAGAAACCTTTGTTGATGGGGGAGATATACAGATATATAATGAGAATGTAACTGATGATCATGTGGCTCACCATGATGAGCAGGTTTCAGTTGAGCCACCAGTCGAGTTTGAGTTGAGAAGATCTACTAGAGAACGTCAACCTTCTCAAAGATATCCTCCACATGAGTATGTGATGATCACTGATAGTGGAGAACCAAAGTATTATCAAGAAGCTATTACAAATGTTGATAAAGAAAAGTGGTTAAAGGCCATGCAAGAAGAGATGAATTCCTTGCATGAGAATCACACATTTGATTTGGTAAAGATGCATAATGGTAGAAAAGCACTCAAGAACAAATGGGTATACAAGATAAAGACAGAAGAGAATAGTTATCAACCAAGATACAAAGCAAGATTGGTTGTGAAAGGTTTTAATCAGAGAAAAGGTATTGACTTTGATGAAATTTTTTCACCTGTGGTGAAGATGTCCTCTATCCAAGTTGTGTTTGGGTTAGCAGCTAGTTTGAACCTAGAAGTTGAACAACTTGATGTGAAAACTGCATTCCTTCACGGTGATTTGGAGGAAGAGATCTATATGTAGCAACCAGAGGGTTTCAAAGTCAAAGGTAAAGAGCATTTTGTGTGCAAATTAAAGAAAAGTTTGTATGGGCTCAAGCAAGCACCTCAACAATGGTACAAGAAATTTGATTCTTTCATGGAGAAACATGGGTATAGTAAAACTACTTCTGACCATTGTGTGTTT
>NC_021164.2:25142986-25143427 GCF_000331145.2 Cicer arietinum | reverse complement strand
TGATTTGTGTGATTATCTAAGTGAGTGGTGACATGTACCTTTGAGCATCATTATCATTTCATAACATATCATATGCATCTTTGTGGACGCCTGTGTGGCTGGTTTAATTTTTCCCCATTGGTATGAGTGTCTTCTGTGTGGACGCCTGTGTGGCTGGTTATATCCGGATCATATATATTTAGGAGCATGCATAACTTGCATATATTCTATTGTTATTTTTATTTTGATCTAATTATTTGCTCTACGGTTGCTAGTTGATTTATTTAGATACATTTTATTACTGTTAATACATCTTGAAAACTATTAGAGAACCAATTTCTTTAAATCTTTTATGACGAAAGGATTTTATATTCATATTTTATGGTTGTTAATTTATTAGTTGGTTTAATTTTTGTTGTGGGATGAACTGACCCCTTACACCAATATTTAGGTACTAATGAT
>NC_021164.2:25124147-25142960 GCF_000331145.2 Cicer arietinum | reverse complement strand
CGTGGGAAAATGAGACCTTTACTTTAAAAATAATATTTTGTATTACTAAAAATTTTATCGTACATTGTAAAGTTATTTACTTTTCATCGTTAACTTTTAATAGAAATGTGGAAGTGAGATTTCATTTGCTTGTAAATAATTGAATGTAATTAATTTCAGTCAACCTTGCTTATTTTGAATTTCACTTAAAGAAACTTTATTTTATTTTGGAGCATAAATGAATATTGATCTAATAATTGGAATATTAATTTTGCAAATAAATGAATAAATAATATTTTAGTAAATTGCATTACATTCTTATACAAAAAAAAAATATCAAGTCATTTTCTGACGCATCTTTAAATTATTACATGATGAACTACTTCTAAAAAAATTATAGTTATTTCTAAAAGAAAACTAATATTTTTAATTAATTTTTGGATAAAAAAATTTGGGGAGTTACAAGAAGAATAATAAATTGTGGTTGTCTCAACACAATTATATTGAGAAGGTGTTAGAGAGGTTTAACATGAGTAATTGCAAATCTGTTAGTACTCCACTTGCTACTCATTTTAAATTAAATTTGGATAAATGTCCTACAAGTGAGAAAGACAAAGAAGAGATGAATAAGATTCCTTATGCATCCGCAGTTGGTAGTTTGATGTATGTTATGGTATGCACAAGGTCAGATATTGCTCATGCAGTTGGAGTTGTTAGTCGATTTCTCTCTAATCCTGGTAAAGATTATTGGCAAACAGTGAAGTGGATTCTCAGATACCTCAGAGGCACTTCCAAATTGTGTTTATGCTATGGAGGTGATGAACTTGTGTTGGATGGCTACACATATGCAAATATGGCAGGTGATCTTGATTCTAGAAAATCTACTTCTGGTTATATGATGACTTTTGCAGGGGGAGCTGTGTCTTGGCAATCAATACTACAAAAGTGTGTTGCTTTGTCCACTACTGAAGTTAAGTACATTGTAGCAACCGAAGCTTCCAAAGAACTATTGTGGATGAATAAATTCCTACATGAGTTAGGCCTCAAGCAAGACAAGTTTGTGTTATTCTGTGACAGTCAAAGTGCGATCCATCTCAGCAAGAATTCGACTTTTCATGCAAAGTTGAAGCATACTAAAGTGTGATATCATTGGATACGAGATGCACTGGAAATGAAGTCATTTTTAATTGAGAACATTCATACTGATGAGAATGGTTCATATATGATGACGAAGACATTGCCTATGTCGAAGATGATATGCTGTAGAAAGAAAGTTTGCATGGTTGAGCAGTACCTTCCCACTTGAGTCGTGAGGGGGAGATTTGTTGGGTGGGTTTACTCCCCAAGTGGAACCCACTAGTTTTATTATTATTATTATTATTATTATTATTATTATTATTATTATTATTATTATTATTATTATTATTATTATTATTATTATTATTATTATTATTATAACTTGCTCCGTTTGATCTACAAATTTAGTATGTTATTTCTACCACTAAGTTTGTTATTTTAATATACAATTTGAGTAGTTTTATCTTCTCTGAGAGTAACTTTGGCATACCCACTTTAGTGGAAGGTTGCTATTGTTGATTGATGTTCTCTATTGTTATTAGGAAGACTCTGGTGTACCCATTAATTATTATAGTGGAAGTTTTACTGGACTAGGTCCCGTGGTTTTTATTCTCTCAATTTGAGGGAAGTTTTCCACGTTAAAAATTGCGTTTGTCTCATATTTAATTTTCTGCCAATTATTTTTACTCTGTGGAATTGTATTTTCTGTTTGGCCATTTATCTGCATTATTGAGATAGTTATCGCTAATTATCTCTGATTTTTCCCAACAAATGAAAACAATGACTTCCAATGATAAATCTGCGAATTTTCTGAAGCATTACGGTTACAATTTGCTATTAGGAATTTAGGATCAATCGCTGCTTTCTACATACTCGTGGTGCTTTACACTAAGGTCGAAGACAGTTTCAAGTTCAGTTTCTCTCTCTCTTTGTACTTTTTACATTAAAATTTTATTATTCGATTTTTTTTTTGTTACTGAATATATATATTGGTAGATTTTATTATTCTGTTTTTTAATTTTATTAATTTGTGGTTTTATGTATATAATTTATTGTATTTATATTTATGTTAATTAATGAACATGATGATAATATGGAGTTCTCTAGCGTGGTTCCCGGCAATTTCGATGGTAAGCTTGTTTTTGTATTTTTAACCATTATTTCTATGGATTTGGATTGCCTTATTTTAGATTATCTACTGACATAAGCGTTTGAGACCATGTGAGAGAATCTCTAAAAACAATTTGTGACACATTCATAAGTTGATTTTAGTTTATTTTGATTTCATACTTACCTTATATAAATATCTTATAACTTATATAAATATCTTATAGTGTTTCAACAGTTTGATTTTATTTTATCTTTTGTTATCGAAATATGTAAACACTTATATGTTAACATAAACGATTAATTAAATTTTTTTATCTAAATCGTGCTCATATTTTAAAGAGTCAACTAGTGGCGGAGCTTAAATTGAAATATTTGGGTGACCAAATTTTTAAAATTTTAATGGATAAATAAAAAGTATAATATTGTATAGAATTTTAAATTACAACAATATACAACACACTATCTATATTAATTAACATATCTATTAACATATGTCATGTCAGGTCTAATTGAAATTCGTCGCAATTGATTAGCACATATCAAACCAAAATATGAAGAAAGTTGTTGTGATTCAAACTTCATATGTGATGTATGTTTGGAACACAAATATAGATAAAAGTAAAAATCAAATTTGAAAGAAAAGTTGGATTATGATCGTAAATGATAAAACGGCCGTTGGGATGCATGTTGCTTCCGGCTATTATAGTAGCACCAGTAGCTTAGGGGTAGACAAAAATGGGAGACCCAACCGAAACCCGCTAAAACTGGTGGACAAATGGGTGAAATGAATGGGGAATAATCAGTGATCGGTTAAAGAAAATAATAAAATTAGTTATGAACGGTTACATGTGGTCGGATACAGGCTTGATAATTCAATCAAACGATAACTGAGACCGACCGAAACTAGTTACAAAAGAAAGTTTGAAACAAATACTTTACTAATGTACTAAATACTAACACCAATTTTTGAAAAGGCAAAATATATACCTTTTTTTAGCTGCATTTGCAGACTCTACAAGAGAACAGGTTATGCCATACTTTTTATTATCTTTGATTTCTCACACTTTGTTCATGCATTGTAGTTCTGTTTCTAAATGTAATAGATTTTATTTTTATTCTTTTGTAGATGGTAAATTTGATGTTGTTATGAATTCAACCTATAAATTTTGAACAATAAATGCAAAATTGAAATGGAAAGGATTAAAGATGAAAAAGACACACAATTATTGAATTTTGGAGCAATAATCTCCTATGTCTTCAACAATAGCCTTATCTTTCTTTATCAATAAGCAAGTAAACTACAAGATTTTTCCATCTCTCATAATTTTGTTTTATACTCATTTGAACTCTCCCCAATTGATCTTGAAAACACTTACTATCATTAGTAATGTTTTTCAACAAACTACAAGTCATAGCTTATATAACTATCTCTTCCCTCCAATAAGTTATAACAATAACTAACTAATTTTACTGCCAAATAGGCATCAAAGGCAACACAATCAAGTCAAACACAACCATAATTATTATGAGAGGAATACACGACCATAACCAGAGGCAAACACAACCAGAACCAAAGAAAATATTTATTTTCTCTTTATTAATAAATACAAATATAAATTGTTTTTTATGAATGTGATATTGAAATAAAAGTGTGCTTAAAAATAGATAGCAAATTTTTTATTATTATTGTACTTGACACGAATGTATCATGCTTTTACGTACCTTATCTTCAGGTGTGATGGAGAAATCAAAACTATATAGTTCTTCGTAGAAAATGTGAATGTGTTGGTTGTTTTTAAAGAAAAAATGTTTTGTTTGTAGATAAGCAAGTTTTCTAAAAAAATGTTTTGACGAAAGAAAATTATATTGCATACAAGAAATTGATTGCGATGCATATGTTTGATTTAAATAATTGTTATAAAAAACGAGTTATATCTATCAAGTTGTACAACTTATGTTCAAACAACTCAAAGATTAAAAAAATATCACATCTAGTCAATCATTTAAAAATAATTTTTTTATTTATTAATTTGTATTTGAAAATGAGTTTTAAAACTACCAAATTGTCACAACTTCTGTCATAACAACTCAAAGATTAAAAAAATATTATATCTAATAAACCATTAAATATTTGATTATATTTTTATTTTTGTTTTTTTTAAGAATTAAAATTTGATGTTAAATATTGAACAACAGTTCTATCCTAGAGGCAGAAGTCCAGAGACAGCAGTCCAACCCAAAGACAACAATTAAAATATAAATCAATCGCAATTAAATGAGTCATAACTAAATCAGTCTCAATTAAACTAATTCCAAACGAGTTCCAATACAAACCAGTCCCAAATTAAAACAAAAAATAAATAAATAAAACTAGAATAAACATAAATTAAACCACTTTGATATTAAACTATAATTAACACAAATATGTGATTCCTATCCCTTTTTCCCTTGAATCCATTACGAAGAACACAACAAAACGAGAATGAGATGACAATGATCGTTAGAAAGAGCTAATTCTAATGGGATTCACCATTAAGGTTTGTTTAACGTCATTTTTGTTCTTCAAATTTGTAACTTCATTCTTCTTCTTCTTTTTTGTTTATGTTACTATTTTAGAGTTCATAAATTTTTGTTTCTTTGCTTTATTTTTAAAAACTATAAAAGTATTAATATGGTATTACCTATTTACTAATGAATAAAACTGCAAATTAAATACGGCATGGATGACACATCAAACTCATTAATTGCCATGTCATCAAATTTAAGAGTCAAATTCAAAGTTGGATAAAATGTTGGAATTTTAAAAAACGGAGGGATCAAAATTGCTGGAAAAAAATACAGAGACCAAAATTGCATATTGAGTAAAATAGGGGAGTCAAATTGGACCAAGGGAAAGATGAATGTTTTTAGGTTTAATAACAGTAATTACGAAATGTTATAATTAAAATATTATTATTTTTTTATAAATTATTTATGTTATGAAAAAAAAAGTCCCTCCATGTCTTCTTGGCGGTTTTGGACAGTGAGATTCTGGTGTTGGATTTTTGCATCGAAAGTCTTCTCGGTGATTTGGTCAAATCTTCTTTGTAGTTTGGTTAGTAGTATTAGAATTCAATATAAACAAAATTAATATTGTATTAAAGTTTACGAGAGTGTAATGGTAAAATTTCAAATCTCTTATTAAAAAAAAAAAGATAAAGTCTAAAAAAAGATTAAAAGATATACAAATTATATTTAATATTAAATTTTAGTCTCTTTACCGCCCATCAAATTATCCACACATTAAGTTCAATAAAATTAAATGTGAGAAAGTGTATCAGCAAAATCACCTGTTAAAAAGAAATATTAATATTCCCTAATCATTTTGTTTTGTCTGTCATGGACCACTTCATAAAAATGTCTCAAAAAATAATTCATTATACATAGAAATCAAAAGATTGTACACTGATTTCTCATAGCAAACACAACTCCGCCATTACCTTGGATGACAAAGACCACCTTCTTTTGAACCAGAAAGACAGCAAAGCACGTTGCCTCATTTAGTATGGAGGAAACAAAGGCAATTTTGTTGCATATGTTTTTTTTCTTTTTTTGGGTACATTGTTTAGTTCATTTTTATACCAAGCAATGCTTTGTTTACGGAGTGGTGACTGCTTTTAATAAGTGCTAGTTCAACGAATTTTATGTCTAAAACATGTTTCTACAATTGAAGAATAAAAAGATAAGGACGTTATTGATGATACATATTCAATTTTTAAAACATTCTTTTTTTTTTACTAATCTATTTTTAAGGGTCATCTTAAATATTAGACATATATTTTAATTTAAAAATTGGATCTTTAAATAAGAAGAGAGTATAATTTTAATTATTAAAAGAAAAGATAAATTGAATTTTAGTTTTTATAAAAAAGATTCAGAAGCTAGAGAAGTCGTACATTTTCGGTTTCGATGAGAAATGAGGTAAGTGATCTTTTTGAATAAATAAGGAAAGCTTTTTCTTTAAAACACATAAACAAATAATAAAATATCTGGAAAAATACAATAATGAAATTAACCAAAAGAAAAGAAAAATAAAAAGGAATTGAGAAAGGATAAAGAAGAAAGCATGTTCCTCTTCCTGACTTGACAAGCTGTCTGCTTTGCTCAGATGTGAAATAGACACGGCAACTTGCAACTTGCATGGTCGTTAGGACATAGGATGTCCACTGCTACCCAAAGTTTTCAATAATTTTTTTAAAAAAATACTACTATTTTTAATTTTTTTAAAAAATACTACAACTTTTACTATACTTATAAGAGCCATTTTGAATTATAATTTTATTAATAAAAATTGATCTATTATATATATTTTATGAATTAAATCAGGCCAGACTTTAATTCAAAAGGTGATCCAAAATATTATATTTGTATTTTCTGTACAAATTTTTTAAAATTACTCTATTAATTTCATTAGACATTCGTTGGAGATAATTATTGAACGGTCCTCAAATTCAAATGTAGAATCGCATTTGGCGTGTAATTTGAAGGAAACTTTCATTTATGAATTTAATCGAATGTATATAAGTAGTTAAATTTTATATTAAAAAAATATTAATATTAAAAAATTGAAAAATGAATAAATTATTAATTGTGACAAAATTGTGAAAATTAAATCATATAAATCTATAAGATAATTGTGGTTTAATATATGCTAATTGGTGATGAATTTCGATTAGACATGACATTACATATGTTAATAAATATGCTAATTAATATAAATATTTTGATGTATCTTGTTGTAATTTTGAGATCTATAATCGGTATTTTATGAGTAGAATTAATTTTATGAGTTGAATTGTGGTTGTTGGGTTATCATTGTCGAGATGTGTAATTAAGTCTAATATGTCAAGGTGACATGCAATGCAATCTGTGCATCTTTTCTTGTTACACGACTTAACCTAATCAAATCGTATGCATCATGTAGATTGTATTATTGATATGTGTAGATCTTCATTGTATAATATAGATTGGTATGTGTATATAAATTAAAATTTATTTTACCAATTTTTTTAGTTATTAAAATTGTATTTTTTTATTAGGTTCAATTTTTAAGATTAGAATAGGGTCTCTAATATTTTAAAATTTGGGTCACATCCTAATGTTTTAGTACACCCTAATGTTTCAGTTCAAGATCTGCCACCGACAATTTGTTAATTTGAGTTTTATACGTGGTCGATAAAGCATAATTGAGTTTTCCCCCCGCAATTTCTTAAATTATTTCATCATGTTTGTAGACATGTATCCTAAAATACTACTGAAAGAGGATGTTGTGGAAGAATAAGTCAATTGGGAATTTGAAATATAAATGAATTTTCATTCCTCTCCTTGTTTCCGTGGCATTAGTTTGTTTTTCTTTCTCATTTCTTATTGAATTATGAACAATATGGAATCAAAAATTAGTAGTCAATCTATATCTTGGCTTTAGGATTGATGGTGCTGTGCCAGGCAGCTCAGTGGATCAAGGCATTAAGTTTGCTTCCTATACTTGAGCATGAGAACCTGAGTGGAAAATACCTCTACTTCGATTTAGACAAACTTCAATTTTTCCTTAGAGAAGTTTGTGTGCTGTTGTCATGTGGTCTTTTTAAGAACATGCATATTCCTTGATTGATTGTTTTTAGAACATGCATATTCCTTGTTTGATTTAGTTATGTAAACAATGGTTAGCACCAAAAATTGCAAAGAAGTTACGGTAGCGAAAATCCATAGGAGCAAGTTATTTCAATATACAAAAAGCATCTTGCCGATCCTTCTATTTATTGCTTCTTCTGGACTGGACTATTCATTTTGGTAGTCACCAAGTGATTTGTGATTATACTACAAGAGTAAAATATAAGTTGTCAAAGTGATGAAATTCCAGAGAGATAAGTGTTTAGTAGGGGTGGGCAAAGTTCAGTTCTGCACTAGAACTATTTGAAAATTGAACCGAACTGTTTTTCAGTTTGGAAAAACCGAACTGAACCGGTTTTCAGTTCAAAGAACCGAACCGAACCGGTTTATAAAAGTGGTGCACCGGTTTATTATTTTGAACCAAACCGAACTGGTTTAACTTAATTTTTTTGTTCATATAGGCCAAAATTTTCATAATTACCCCTAATTACGACTAAAAAAAATTCAGTTCAAGTTTTTTGAAATAAAAACCGGTTCGATTTGGTTTTTTTAAACAAAAAACTGGTTCGGTTCGGTTTTTTGAATTGAAAAACCGGTTCGGTTCAGTTCTGGTTTTACAAAATCAGTTCGAAAACAGTTCGGTTCTTAAACCAGTTCAGTTCAAAACCAGTTCGGTTCGGTTCGGTTCGGCAGTTTGGTTCAGTTTTTGGTTTTTTTGAACACCCCTAGTGTTTAGGGATTGTTACTGAAAAATTGCATTTTGAACTGTACACTCAATCGGTTACAAATTTTAATGATCTGCAACAGTAACACGCTAACTGCACTCTACACATCTACACAGGTCCTTTACAGTATCTACAGTGCTTCTATACAATCCAATATGCTTACAGGATATACACATTATAATCAATACAATACAAATCATATGCACTAATGGTGACTGAATTTGTAATCTTAATAGAGATTTTAGAATGATGTTTCCTTTTGGAAGAACTAACTTGACTATTTTCTTGTTTTCTTACTCTTTTGTGTTGTACGTTACTAACCTTCATTAGTATGTGTTATGAAATGTTTCAGTTACAATAATAGGAAAAAGATGATTTGGAATTTGATTTTCTTCATCGTGTCGGGGCTTCTTCTAATGAGGTTGGTTCACTGGTCATTTTGTTTAGTTGGTGATGGATATATCTATTAGACAATGTTATTATATATTAGTAGTAAGAGTATTTTAGATATTTTCTATTTTTCTATATATATACTCATTGTAACCCTATTAACTTTAGTTTGGTTTATTCTATGTTATGAAACCCTAGAGTGGTTGTTTCTCTTCTTCCTCTTTCTTCCTCTTTTCATTGTTAACATGGTATCAGAGCTTTGGTTGATTTTGGGATCTACCGTAGAGAAGAGAGAGACTATTTTGATAGGAAAGACAACCACCAAAAGAGAAAAGAGAATAGTAACCTTATTCCCGATTTTGTTAAATCAGTCTTAGCAAAACATCGATTGCGCATTTGTTAACCGTTGGATCGAGCTGATATTTGGAAAGCAGGTTCGAAACATTTATGTCTTTATCTTCAACGGTCGGATCGGCGAAACGACGTATGGAGAGGGAGAAATAGTGCTCGCACAGCACTAGATTATCCCTAATTTATTTGGTCTCAGTGATTGTGTTTGTCGTATTTTTCTGTCATTATTTGTTATGGCTGGTGTTAAGGATGATTCTCTTCAAGCTGTTAGTGTTCACCTCAATGGACAAAATTACTCTTATTGGAGTTATGTGATGAAAATTTTTTTGATTGGAAAATATATGTGAGGTTATGTTGATGAAACTTCTGTTAAGCCTACAGATAAAAAGGATGAAACTCAATATGCAAAAGATCTGAAAACATGGAATGTTAGTAATTCAAAAATTATTACTTGGATTAATAATTCTGTTGAGTTGTCTATAGGAGTACAACTAGCAAAATATGATACTGCTAAAGAGATTTGGGATCACTTGAAACGTTTGTATGTTCAGCCTAACTTTGCAAAACGTTATAAGTTGGAAAGTGATATTAGAGCCCTTAAGCAGAGCAGTATGACCATTCAGGAATTCCATTCGACAATTACTAATTTGTGGGATCAATTGACTCTTATGGAATCACCTGAGTTGAAAGCTGTCAAAGCATACATTGATCAAAGAGAGGAGCAACATCTGATTTGGTTTCTAATGGCTCTTCGTGATGATTTTGAGGGCCTTCGTGGGGGTATTTTGCATCGTTCTCCTCTTCCTAATGTTGAATCAGTAGTTAGTGAATTGTTGCAGAAGAAATCAGACTTAAGACTCATTCTGGTGTGTTAGATAAGGAAATTCTCTCAACTCCTCCATCTATTTTTGTTGCTTCTGTTCAAAAATAAAACATCTCAAGGGAGAGTTGGGCTTGGTAATGATGAATGTGCATTCTGCAAAGAAAAAGGTCATTGGAAAACACATTGTCCGAAATTGGGGAGAGCACATAAGAAGAATTTTAGGGGGCCATTGTCCAATGTTGTTGCTTCTGCTCCTCCTACCATTGGCTCTAGTTCTGGTTCTGTATACTCATCTGAGACTGCTTCTCAAATATCTGATATTGCAGAACAGCTTCAAAGACTTCTTGCCACTCAATCACATGCCATGTCTGCCACCTCTTCTAAAGGTTTGAACTCCTCTGGTATCCCCTATGGTATGTCAGGTATATCTCCTTCCATATGGATTCTTGATTCTGGAGCATCGAGAGTTTGTCAACTAAAAAACGAAAACGTTTAATGGAATGCATCTTTGTGAACAAATCAGCAATCTGTAAAGAAGAAGAGACAAATGGTAGAGTAATAGTTCCATGCTGAAGATGATGACGAGTAAGATGACAATCAATCTCAATGTGTTTGGTGCATTCATGAAAGATCGAGTTGTGAGCAATTTTAATAGCACTCTTGTTATCGCAGTGCATCGGAGTTGGCTCAGAAAGAGAGATACCTATATCAGACAAAAGCCAACGCAACCAAATTATTTCAGCGGTAGTGGATGCCATAGCACGATACTCAGCTTCTGTAGAGGAGCGAGAGACAATGTCTTATTTGTTACTCTTCCAAGAAATAAGACAGTCTCTAAGAAAGATAAAATCCTGTGGTGGATTTACGACCAGTGGTATCACCAGCCCAATCAACATCAGAATAAGCTCGTAACTCCAATGAGGATGACGATGGAAAGAGAAGACTTTGAAATTCAGTTCCTCGAAGATAACGAAGAATCCGAAGAACTACTGCCCAATGTACTGTAGTGGGAGAGACAACAAACTGACTAACAACATGAACAACATAAGCAATGTCAGGTCTAGTAATCGTAAGATACACTAAGCTGCCAACCAAAGTACGATACAAAGTGGAATCTGGTAAAGGAACACCATCCGAGGGAGCATATTTTTACATTCACTCAAGAGGAGTATCTGCTGCTCTAGTATCAGAAAGACGAGCCTGATCAAGAATGTTGGAAATGTACTTGGATTGAGAAAGAAGGTAGCCTCTAGGAGAGTAGGCAACTTCAACCCCCAAGAAATAGCGAAGAGTTCCCAAGTCCTTCACCTCAAACTGTTTGGCTAACTGCAATTTCAACTCATTGATTCAACTAACATCATCACCTGTAATAATCATATCATCAACATATAAAGAAAGTATAATGCGACCATGAGTGGTGGACCTTATAAACAATGCAGAATCATGTTCACTAGAGCGAAAACCAAGAGAAGTGATCACAATAGAGAATTTCTCAAACCAAGCTCGAGGAGCCTGTTTAAGACCATATAGAGCTTTTTTTAACTTACATACTTCCCTTTGATTATGAGAAACACCTTGCGGAGGGACCATATAGACTTCTTCATGAAGCTCACCATTTAAAAAGGCATTTTTGACATCCATTTGGGAAATATGCCATTGACGAATAGATGCAACTGCAATAAGAGTACGCATAGTGGTCATCTTGGCTACAGGAGCAAAAGTTTCTTCATAATCCATATTATATTGTTGAGAGAAACCCTTAGCAACAAGACGTGCTTTGTAGCGCTCAACTGACCCATCAGATTTAGTTTTGATCTTGTATACCCAACGAGACCCAATAACACGTTTTCCAGGAGGAAGAGATACTAATTCCCAAGTGTTCGTTTTGTGCAATGCAGATAGTTCTTCTGCCATAGCCTGCTGCCAAAGAGGATCAAGAACAACCTCTTTATAGGAAGATGGCTCAGACAAACTGTGAATAGAGGTTAAGAAAGAAGCAAACGAAGCTGAGTAAGTCGAATAGACAAAATCAGGTAACTGAGTAGACTTACGTTGACGAGAAGGGTAACGAGGAGGATCAACAATCGCAGAAGGTGGATCGACAGCCGGGGGGACAAGAGGGATGTCATCATGAAGTAGTAGTATTTGTCCTGCAATTCTCAACATTACAATCACTAGAAGCGCTATCATTAGGACCAAACAGATGAATATGGGTTAGTTCAGAACTCTTAGTAATCTGAGAATCAGAGGAAACAGAGTAAAAAGGGATGTGCTCAAGAAAAACAACATTACGAGATACATAAAGTTTTCTTGCATGAGGATCATAACAACGATAACTCTTTTGACCATCCCCATAACCAAGAAAAACACACATGGCTGAACGAGAAGACAACTTACTGCGCTCTACTTGAGGGCGAAGAACAAAACAAGTAGAACCAAAAGCTTTCAAAGAATAGTAATCAGGGATAGAAGCATACAATTTTTCAAAGGGAGACAAACCTGATATGATAGAGGATGAAATTCTATTAATAGCATGAACAACAGTAAGAACTGCTTCTCCCTAAAACTCACTAGGAACTGAAGCGAACAACAAAAGGGAATGAGCAGTCTCTATAATGTGACGGTGTTTCCTTTCAGCAACTCCATTTTGTTGAGGAGTATCAGTACAAGATGTTTGGTGGCGGGTGCCATCATAAGCAAGTAATTCATAAAATTTATTAGAGGTATATTCACCACCTAAATCACAACGAAAACACTTTATAACAAAATTATGTTGAGTTTTGACCATTGCACGAAACATATGATAAATGTCAAAAAATTCAGACCGATTTTTCATAAGATAAACCCAACAATAACGAGTGTAATCATCAATAAACGAAACATAATATCTAGATCCACCTTTGGTGAGAACCAGTGATGGACCCCAAACATCAGAGTGAACTAAATCAAAAGGCGCATATGAAACGAAAACACTTTTACTAAACGGTAAAGCTGGAAATTTAGCAAGTTTACAACCACAACAATTTGAGATATCACAGGGTTGTAACTTTCCTAAGGCTCCAGTAGAATCCAAATATTTTAATCTAGAAGCAGAAACATGTCCAAGACGAGAATGCCATAAATAAAAACTAGAAGATAAGGAATTCAAGCGAAAATTAGATAATAAGTCAACAGTAGTTGTTGAGGCTGCAGTATCTGGGAGTCGTAGGTCATCCAAAACGTAAAGTCCCCCCTGTCTATGGTCTGTCCCAATCAGCCTCCCGGAAGGTGGATCCTGCACACAACAAGAAGTGGAAGAAAACATAACTGAATAACTGAAATCACATATTTGACTAACAGAAGTAAGACTCAAAGTAAGATTAGGAATATAATAAACATTAGAAAGAGACAAGTTAGGTGTTGAGACAGAACCAATGCCTGCTAGTGACATAAGAGTGCCATCAGCAATGATAACCGACACAGACGAAGCATGTTTCACAGACACAAAAGATTTATCATCGTATGTCTTATGATGAGATGCTCCATGTTTAATGCATCATGAGTTTGAGGGGAGATATTAGATAATGTTATTATATATTAGTAGTAAGGGTATTTTAGATATTTTCTATTTTCCTATATATATACTCATTGTAACCCTATTAACTTTAGTTTGGTTTATTCTATATTATGAAACCCTAGAGTGGTTGTTTCTCTTCTTCCTCTTTCTTCCTCTTTTCATTGTTAACAATATCCTTTCATGTTCTTATTCTCTTTCTTGTAGTCTTTAGGAACCATCACAACTTTTACAGCTCATATTGGAACTATCCTAGTGGTCATGCCTTAAAAAAATTGCATGGGATTGGTGAGTCCATGAGTTCTAAAATGTCCATGCATTTCCTGCAAAGCATTTAGCTAGAAATTTGCCTTGAAAAAATACTGCTCCGTTTTGCCAATAATATTGTAAAAATATTTAAGCTTCACTATCCTTTTCTTCATAGTCAGTATAGCAAACTCTGTCAAATTGTTGTACCTGGTGAATCATCTGATGGATTAGTAGAATTTTAAGTATGGCCCATTGAGTGTGATACTTATATCATGAATTGATCTGTGAAAAGAGTTATTCATGGGTGTTATCTGGCTGTTCATTTTATAACATTTCTGGACTAAATGATTAATAATTGAGTTTGAGGTGTTTTATTTAGACTCATTGTTTGACGAGCATTTTGTTGATTAAAAAAAGCCCAATCAGAAAAATCAATAAATGGAAAAAATAGAATATTGTTAAACATATTGTTAAATGTAGTAATTAGCAAAGAATAATTGTTAAATGAAGATATAGTTAACTATAGTAATTAGGAGAGAATAATTCAATAATGGAATTATTAGAAGTAGATGTAATTAAATACAATAATTAGAAGAGAATAATTCTATAATGGAATTATTAGGAGAATAAGGTAGAGTAGGTGAATTAGGAAAAGATGAATAAAACTAATAGAAGAGGAAAGAGGGAAATCATAATGGGAAAGAATTGGGGTCTTAAGGAAGGGAGGGGCAGGTCCTCAAAGATCTGCAATTACACTATCCTTGAAAGAAACATAACCTTGGTTGTAAATGGATGAATTTTTAATTTAGCTTCATGTGTTGTAAAGTGGTACTAATGTTGTAGAATTAAAATTGCTGGTTAACAATTTCTTCTGGGACAACTTAACATTGTTTATTCTTTTGCTATTGCCAGAAAAACTTGTGTTAATTTTGGTAATGATAAATTGTTTATTCTTTTCCTAAGTTTACACTGCCACTGTTGAAACGTTGATGATCACATCATACTACCATTGTAAGTGCAAAAAATCGTTAATATTTAGAAACCCTGCAATTAACTTTAGGATGAACAATAAAACGGATTATAAAATTTAGGCTAAATTACATTCGTGGTCCTTTAACTTAATTTCAGGTAACGTTTTAGTTCCTTATCTTTTTTTTTCTTCCCGATTTAGTCCTTTATTCCTAATAATATCAAATAAAGTATGAAAATATGAGTTTATTTGAAGATTTGCATTACGAATTTGATGAAATTTGTATTATATTGAAGAATATAATTAATTTTATGAGTTTTGATTGAATTTTTTTTTTAATTTTTGTTTGAAAAAAGATAACGTTGTTAAAATTTTAAAACATAAAATATCAAATTGTCATTTAAAATTAAAATAAAGGACTAAGTCGGAAAAAAAAAAGATAAAGAACTAAAACGTTACTTGAAATTAAGTTAAAGGACCACGAATGTAATTTAGCCTAAAATTTATTAATTCTTTTTAACAAAATTTATTATATAAATTTGATCCCTCATTTGAGTAATTGTTATTTTTGTCCCAATTCATTTTTAGTGATTATAACTCCTTAACTTTTTGTTAAAATAATACATCAAATAATGAAATTAAACACTCAAATGGGTTAAAACTGATACAATAGGGCCCAAAAGAAAGGGAGGGTCTTCTTGTAACCATACTCTCTCTTCATAGGTAATACCATAATTTGCAATACAATGAGCCATAACATTTCCATCCCATTTAGTGTGATTAAAAGAATGTGACCTTCTTTTCTCACCCATATTTTTCATAAAATCCTTAAATTTTATTTAGATTAATTAATTCAAACGTACATTTGAAAAAACATAGAGGACGGAAGATGAAATCCCCTTATAAAATAGAAAAATTTATCCTATATCTCTATATTTGTATCTATACCCCACAAATTTTTAAAAATGTCAAATGTACTTTTAATTTTACTATTTTATTAACTTAAATTAAGGTTTATCAAAAAACATTTTTAAAGTTTTTCGATAAAGGTTTCCTGAAGCTTAAAAATATATACTTTCGAAAAACTTATAAATTTTTTTTCGGTACATCAAATTTTTTTAATTTATTTAAAAAATAACTTTTTTTCAAAAAATTTAGCAAAAGCTTTCTGAAGTGTAACTTTTTTACACGAAAACTTGGAAAAAAATATTGTGCACTGGAAAACTTAAAAAAAGATTCTTAAAAAAAATTTTCTGATAAAATTAAATAAAAAATAAAAAATTTTAAAATTTATACGGAGGTAAAAAAAAGTCATTTTAAACTTGGGGTATAAGGTAAAATTTTCTAAAAAAAAATAAATAATCAATATGAAATGACTAGCTCAACAATCCTCTAAAAGGCTAAGACATAGCCTTTGAAATGTTTCTCCTTCTCTGAACCAAATATCAATTTTGCACAATCTTTATGCCACATAGTTTCTACAACAGATATCCTAAGCGAAATCAATCCCCAACTAGAAAGCTAAAGCTTTTGCCATCACCACTTTTGGAAAGTATCTCTGATGCCAACAAGTAAATATGGTTCAATAGTTAATTTTCTTTTACTAGAACTAGTCTTAATTTTCATTAAAATAGTTGGGGTTTGACAATGAATTTAAACTATGGAATCATTTTAAAGATTAAAAAGTTAATTTGAAATATTTTGTTTTGTGCAACTTGGGTCTAAAAAAAAAAAATTGGAATTGTTTGCTTTTGAGTTAACTTTGATATTTTAATGAGTAAGTTTTAAAGATAGGGAAGTTTAAAAAAATATAAACAATTCAATTTTTCAGAACTTTTCAATAATAATTTTATAAATAAAAAAAGATCGGAAATAGTTGATTAAACTCATTCAACTACGGTTGAACTAAAAAAAATAAAAAAAGTTTAAAAAATAAGTATATTCTTAAATACAAGCACATATTCTTAAATAAAAACATATTTATAATTATAATTAAAAAATAAAAAATAAAAACAAAAACAAAAACAAAACAGACATGTGTAAGATGGAGCCTATGATATCTATCACAAAAAATTGAAACATTTTTATTTTGAAACAAAGCAAAACAAAACAACAACCTTCATACCCATTTCCTAAGTAGTTGTTGTTTGAGAAAAGGAAGAAGATGACAACGCCGCCTCTTCAATCTTCATTACAAAACCAAAACGCTTCTCTTTCTCTTTCATCTTCCCTTTGCTATTCTCAATCTCACGCATCACTTGTTCCCACAAAAAGGGTCAGTGTGTGTTACAGTTACAAAGGAGGAGTCTCTGTGACTTGTTCCATTTCAAAGATTCACAATTATGGTACCGTTGATTACGAGCGCAGACCCACTGTGAAGTGGAATGCTCTATACAAGAGGATTTCTTTGATGGATAATCCTGAATTGGGTTCTGCTTCTGTTTTGAATCAGTGGGAGAATGAAGGCAAAAGTCTCACAAAATGGGAACTTTGTAGAGTTGTTAAAGAATTGAGAAAGTACAAAAAACATGACAGAGCCCTTCAGGTAAATTATTTCACTTCCATTTTCAACTAATTCACTGTAAACAATCTACTCAAATTGTATTAAAAGATAAATTAACACAATTTATTATATACCATGTAATAACGTAAGAAGGAGTTTGCTGTTTTGATCAATTGAATGGTTGCTATGTGAGTGGTGGAATGTGTTTTTGTGAGAGGATTAGAGTACTGTGTTGGTTTTTTGGGTTGTGTTGATCAGCTTGATTTTCCTCAAGGTTGAATGTATTTTGTGATCATTTTTCGAGTACCTCATTGTGACATGAATATAATTATTATATGTGTTGTGTTGTGTTGTGTGTATAGGGTGTGTTCTTCACGTGCGGTTGATGTTAAACAGCTTCTATTAGCATATGAATGGAATTATTCATGATGTTTGTGGTGGAGTATTTTATTATATAGTATTGCAATTTGATTATTGATAATTTTGGAGTTTAAGAACACTGTCCTTTTTTAGTGTGTGTGAACAGGTGAAATCAAATAGTAAGAATAGTTGGCAGAGTTTTTTATGCGTCTTACAATTTAGTATTTAACTGTTGTAATATGGGGAGCTTATGAAAGTAATGACTAATGAGCAAATGTTGCAGATATATGATTGGATAAACAATAGACCAGAGAGGTTTAGAATATCTGCAAGCGACGCTGCCATTCAGTTAGATCTAATCGCAAGAGTTCACGGAGTTTCTAGTGCAGAAGGATTTTTTTTGAACCTATCAATGATTTAAAAGACAAGAGGACATATGGTGCCCTTGATAGAGCTAAGAAGGACGGTAGGCCACCTATTACTAAAGTGTATGTGAGGCGCCAGCCTGGCACTAAATGAAAATAACTAACTAGTGAATAATAGTTAGTGGGAATAGAATAAATAGGAGGGAAAGAGAGGAATGGGGGCAATTTTGGAAAACAGTGGAGTAGGAGTAACTGATTCTGGGAATCAGTTAGAGATTTCTGTTTTCTTTCCCATCTATCTGTTTCCTTTCCCATCTATCTGTTTTCCTTCTTTCTCTACAATTCTTTGTAATTCTTCTATTCAATCAATAATACAAAGAGATTAGGGTTCATTGATCCTAATCCACCATTCAGTTTCAATTACGCTATTTGTTCCTAATTGATACCGGTATTAACACTGGTATCAGAGCACCGATCCTGGTGCCCTGAATTCCACGCTTGGAGTTGCTGCGTATGAGGACGAGAAGCATGGCGAGAGCCAATGACGACTGGGAACAGGAACGTGAAGAGATGAAAACTCGACTTGAGTTTGCAGAAGCTCTGGCGAAGAAACATGAGGATCAAATCGCTGATTTGTTGATGAAATTTGGCTCGAATCGTGAACAGGGTAGTCCGTTTCAGGAAGGAACTGGAAGTAATGGAGGTCACA
>NC_021164.2:25107887-25119851 GCF_000331145.2 Cicer arietinum | reverse complement strand
TTTTGGAAAACAGTGGAGTAGGAGTAACTGATTCTGGGAATCAGTTAGAGATTTCTGTTTTCTTTCCCATCTATCTGTTTCCTTTCCCATCTATCTGTTTTCCTTCTTTCTCTACAATTCTTTGTAATTCTTCTATTCAATCAATAATACAAAGAGATTAGGGTTCATTGATCCTAATCCACCATTCAGTTTCAATTACGCTATTTGTTCCTAATTGATACCGGTATTAACAGCCCTCTTGAATGCATATGTTCATTCTAGATCGAGAGAGAAGTCAGAATCTTTACTCGACGTAATGAGGAGTAAAAGGTACTTAATCCATTCACTACCGTTTAATTTAATGATGACTCTGTATATGAACCTTCAGGAATATGATAAAGTTGATATGTTGGTTTCAGAAATGAAAGAAAAGAGCATTCAGCTAGATATATATACATATAATATCTGGTTATCTTCTTGTGGATCTCAAGGATTAATAGAAAAGATGGAACAAGTATTTGAACAAATGTCAAAGGATCCTAGCATTGTGCCTAACTGGAGCACATTTAGTACAATGGCTGCAATGTACATTAAGATGGAACTGTTTGAAAAAGCCGAAGAGTGCTTAAAAAAAGTCGAGGGTAGAATATTAGGTCGAGATAGAGTACCTTTTCATTATCTCCTTAGTTTGTATGGAAGTGTTGGAAACAAAGACGAAGTTTATCGTGTGTGGAATACCTATAAATCAATGTTTCCAAGTATACCAAACTTGGGATACCATGCTGCTATTTCTTCTCTAGTCAGAATGGACGATATTGAGGGTGCAGAAAAGCTTTATGAAGAATTGGTTTCTGTAAGGCCGTCTGATGATTCTAGAATAGGAAACCTTCTCATAAGTTGGTATCTTAAGAAGGGAAAATTCGATAAAGTTTTGAGTTTCTTTGAGCATATGACTAAGGGTGGCGGATGCCCGAATTCAACTACATGGGAGCTTCTTTCTGAGGGTCATATCGCTGAAAAGAGGGTTTCGGACGCACTGTCCTGCTTGAAGAAAGCTTTTATGACTAGTGGTTCAAAGAGTTGGAAACCAAAGCCAATAAAATTGTTGGCATTTCTTAAGCTTTGTCGAGACCAAGACAATATGGAGAGCGCTGAGGTTTTAATTGAGTTGTTGAAGAAATCAGGATACGATAAAGATGAAGCGTTTGCTTCACTCATTGGTGAAGATGAATTGTCAAACAGGATGGAAACAGTTGATAGAACTGAATGTATTGTTGACAATGAAAACATAGATGATGATGACTCTCAAGTGTTGTTCAACCAAGTAGAGAGTAGCTTTTGACTAATGGAAAATGGGTTGCTAGAACATTGAAGGGAATATTTTGATATTCTTTTTCTCAAAGCTTCTATGGGTTATCAAGCCAGATATGAAGTGCTAGCTGCTATTTGAACTACAACAAGTTTGGAACTTTTATGCTAGCTTAGGACATGGGCTTGTGATGTTTTGCTCTAATAGGAATTGACTCTAATGCATGTCATTTGAGGCCATCCTTATGTATGTTTTTTATGATTTGTTTGTCTTTTTAAATATGATTTTTTAAGACTTGGACTAAAGTAGTGTTACATGGATGATAGTTTGAAATTGGACCCTTACTAGAAAATGGTACATATAATGTATATGTTACTTCCTTGGTTCCTTTTCCTTTGTCTTCACCATGTTATGGCCGAGCTGCAAGACTTTATTCTAAGGAAGATTAATTAACTAGTGTGGGCAATTTATGCAAGTGAGGAGTTATAATCCATTTTCTCTTTTTTTGTGGTTGACAAGTTCAAAGAGTTATAATCCATTTGTCATATGGCAATTTACATTGAAAAAATAGCAAAGACTTTGTATTTGCACTTGTTGGGTATGACTCATAGGTGGTCAGCTTGCTGATTTGGTGTACATTTAGACAAAGTGATGAGATCACAGTCTTGGTGTTTCTTATTGCTGTAATTTGATGTAGATTTTATGGACACAAATTTTGAAAGAGGAAATTACCGTCAAATGAGCAAGAATCTTGTTCTCAACAACAATATAATGTCATTTTATATGTAAAATGTAAATCAAGTACAGTGTAATTTTTTTGGTACCATACTTTTGTAGATATCATTATAATTATTAATCAAAGTTTAATATTTTGCACCACTTGAGCCAGAGTCTTGGATCTGCCACTGATGAAAATGATGAGTTGTACTTTCTGGGTGACTCGGTCTTGGGGAGGAAATTGACAGCACCCTGCATGACTAAGAAAATAATGGCAAAAAATATGATTTGTTGATGCAACTCTTTGATCAGAAATTGGAATGAAAGAGTTGGCTAATTTTAAGTTGTGTAGAGCTCTATATACACTCATCTATCAGGCACGTATTATAGGACCATTCTTTTTATATAATATTGAAACACTTCCACATGGAGACATGTACTTGATTAATCATGAATTTATTTTGTTTTTAAATTAATGAAAGAGATTGTGATTTGAGGCCATCCTTATGTATGTTTTTTTATGATTTGTCTTTTTAAATATGATTTTTTAATACTTGGACTAAAGTACTTCTTGCAGCATCTGTAGAATCTGCTACTGCAATACCAATGTCAACTATCTTTAAAGCAGGTGCATCATTCACTCCATCACCAGTCATTCCACAAATGTGCTTTCTAGCTTGTAACCTCTTCAAAATTTCATACTTGTGCTCTGAGGGAACCATGTCAGAAATAGATAAGACACAAGAGTAGTTGATAGATATTAACTTAGAGTTTCTATGTGTTAAGATAAGTGCTTGCTCTTGCTTACCAGGAAAGACACCAGCAAAACCATCAGCATTCTCAATGAGATCATCAAGAGAGATAGCACCTAATTGATCTTTATTGTCACCAAGCAATGATGAAGAAGGATACATGCTAGTCCCCATCCCTAGACGCCTTCCTGTTTCCTTTCCTATTGCAAGTTGATCACCTGAATGTTTTTTATGGCATGAGTATATGATCACATTGTCTTACTTCTTTAACTCTAACGTCTATCATAAACTCATCGACCCGAAAAATAGCACAAGGACAAGTCTCTAGTGGTAGAAACTATCACATACCAGTGATCATTTTGACACTGACACCAAGATCAATAGCTCTTCTGATTGTTTCTGCACTATCATGGCGAGGAGGGTCAAAGAGAGGGAGAAGGCCAGCAAACTCTCATGGTCCTCCTAGACTGTCCTTATTTCCTCCAGGTACTTCCTATATGAAGAAAAAGTTTGTTGCTAAAGGAAAAACAAAAGGATATACATAGTAATACACTTATGGGATGAAAAACTCATAGATGGAAACAAACCTGTCTAGCAACTCCAAGAGAACGAAGTCCGCGTTCTGCAAACGTGTCAATCGTTGTGTGAATCTTCTGTCCAATTTCTGCCTTGTTATGTGCAAGATTGAGAATCTATACAGTATATGAGAAGAGTTAAATAATGATTACACAAATGTTATTTTGGTTAGTTGCATTGTTCTTGAAAAGTGAGAATAGGTTATGTACTACCTGCTCTGGTGCACCTTTGCTTACCCTGTGCATATTACCAGCAGGATCAATGTATGTAAGTGCAGTTCTTTTATCAGTTGGATTGAATGGAAGGAAGTGAACTTCTTTTATTCCGGCTCGTGCCTTGAAAAACCAAAGGACTATTAGTAGACTTTTAGAACAGCAACCTCGGTTTCAAATTAAAATAAATACAAAAAACGCAAACAAAGAACACAAGCTTTGATCACGAAGTTTTCCAATTGTGCTAACGTCTCCGACTGTAAAGCAACTATAATACCTTTCATTATTCAAGATTAGAATAAATTACAACATGTATTTAAATACTACAGTTCATTTACAAGATTACCCCTGAACCACTCGAGCAACTGTCCACTTATCAGTAAACTATGAGCCAAACCAAATTTCAACTACACAAGATGGTGGAAACTTTGAAGAAGTCCACAATTAGAGTAGATAAATTTTCGGTATGTCAATCTAGGATACTAATTAAGCTATCATCTACGAAAATGATAAAGACTTTGGAATTCACTGCAAAAGCAATAGCAAAAATAATTGACTATTGTCAATCATCATGTAACTTGTTAGGCATCTTTTAATTTGTACCTCCTTTGGGTCTGCCAACATTGAAACGATTGCACAATCGATTGCATCCTGGTTCTCCAGTCTTGATGCTCTTGCAGCCATAAGTACAGTCACATCCTTGTCAACACCTTTGGCAAAAACCTGCCAGATATTAATGATTGTTTCAGTTGTTTGTCAATTATTATCATTTTCCCTAATATGTCATAATTCGTTAAACCGTAACATTTATTTAAGAACTCGGCTACTCTTGTTTCAATGAAGAATAGAATATGTTTGTTTTTGAAGGAGTCTCATGTAATGTACAAAATACCTTTGTAAATTTCATCAAGTGTATACTTTTTACATACATGATATTTATGTCTGAGTAATTGTGATGTTCAATTTTATCTTAGGAAGAATAAAATTAAAACCTCAATCATATCCTTGTCCATTGTAAGCTTGTTAAGAGTTAATGTTTCTGTTTTGTCACTACTTAACACATCCATTCCAGCCATTTCTTCAATAGCAGTCATTAATATGATCAAAACTTGATGAAAATGATAAATTCTTATATATTTAGAAAGCTACTGAAATTTTGGAATAAAAAAAGTATTAATTGTAGCATTGCAAACCTGCTGAGACAACTTATGTGAACCAATAGCCATTGTAACTCAAAGAACAGTTGGCATTGCAATAGGGATTCCACCAATTAGTAGTACAAGGAGGTTATCAATACCATTTCTGTATCTCTTTCCATGGAATCTGTTGAATATAAAGAGTATTGAGAGACATATGGAATAACCGTGTATTTCAACTACACAACGGAATCTCTTTATATAGACACATGGTATTAAATAACCCTAATTTACAGTAATACTAACGAGGCATAATACTTACATACTTACAGCCCATATAATTATTTACATTCTAATATAATATTTAACACTCCCCCTCAAGCTGGAGCATATAAATCAAATGCACCTAACTTGTTACATATATAACTAATTCTAGGACCTCGCAATGACTTTGTAAACACATCTGTTAACTAATCACTGGATTTGACAAAGCTGGTGATGATGTCACCCGATTCAATGGCAGTCAATCTCAATATGTTTGGTCCTCTCATGAAAAACAGGATTCGAGGCGATGTGCAATGCAGCTTGATTATCACATATTAGTGTCATTGTGCTGGTCTCTTCAAATTGAAGTTCTTTCAGTTACTGTTTCAGCTAGATGAGTTCACATGTTACTAGTGCCATGGCCCTGTATTCTGCCTCAGCGCTGAAATTTGCAACAACATTTTGTTTCTTACTCTTCCAAGATATTAAATTTCCTCCGATGAGTACACAATACCTGGAAGTTGATCGTCTATCTATGGGTGAGCATGCCCAATCGGCATATGAGTAGCCAATTATCTAAGTATGTCCTCTATCTTCATAAATAAGACATTTTCCAGGTGCACTTATGATGTATTTAAGAATCCGGATTACAGCATCCATATGTTCTTGGCAATGAGAATTTAAGAACTGACTTACCACACTGACACCAAAGGAAATGTCAGGACGAGTGACTGTGAGATAATTTAATTTTTCAACCAATCTCCTATATCTTCTTGAATTTGATAGAGGCTCCCCCTGATTGGGTAGGAGTTTGACATTTGGAGCCATAGGAGTATCAACTGACTTGGCATTTAGTAGGCCTGTTTCTTCAAGAATATCCATAGCATATTTTCTTTGTGAAATTACAAGGCCATCCTTGGATTGGGTTACTTCAATACCCAGAAAATAACGGAGTTTACCAAGGTCTTTAGTCTGAAATTTATTTGAGAGATGTTGTTTTAACTGGAGTATTCCTTGCTGATCACTACCAGTAATAACAATGTCATCCACATAAACAATAAGATAGATGCACCATTGAGTTGAGTGATGATAAAATGTAGAGTGATCGACTTCACTACGGATCATACCAAATTCGTGTACTACCGAGCTGAATCTGCCAAACCAAGCTCTAGGAGACTGTTTAAGACCATAAATGGACCTGTGTAGCCGACAAACCATGTTGGAAGACTCCCCCTGAGCAACAAACCCTGGTGGTTGCTCCATATACACTTCCTCTTCAAGATCACCGTGCAAAAAGGCATTTTTAATGTCAAGCTGATGGAGGGGCCAATGACGAATTGCTGCAATGGAGAAGAATAGTCTGACAGATGCCATTTTGGCAACCGGTGAGAATGTATCACTATAATCCAAACCAAAAATCTGAGTATATCCCTTGGCTACCAAACGAGCCTTAAATCGATCAATCTTACCATCAGGACCAACCTTCACTATAAAGCCAACGACGCCCGACTAACGACTTCCCATGAGGTAAAGGGACCAATTCCCAAGTACCACGTCTTTGTAGAGCACACATCTCATCAAGCACTGCTTGCCTCCACTCAGGGTGGGATAATGCTTCACCTGTAGTTTTAGGAATAGAAACAGAAGACAAGGAGGACAAGCAAATGTAATGTAAAGGAGAAAGACAATGATAACACAAATCAATATAATGAGGAGATGGATTACGGGTGGTGCGAATATCCTTACGAAGAGCAATGGGAAGGTCAGACTCAGGTGGCAGGGCCAGATCCGGAGGTGGCACCGAAGGAGAGTCTGTAATGGGAGCAACAACATGTACAACAGAGGATAAGCGACGACACTGATATGTTTGTAGTGGTTATGGAGGTTGGGGGGCAGACTCGGCAGGTTCGATATGAATATGAGTGGGTGGGAGAGGGATAACTACTTGAGGAGGTTCGGGATTAATGTCTTGATATGGCTCAGTAGCTATATGGGTAGGTTTAAAATATTGTACAGACTCAAAAAAGGTACCATCCACTGATGTAACGTAGCGGTGTAGTGTGGGAGAATAACAACGGTAGCCCTTTTGGGACTGATGATAACCGAGAAAGACACACTTGTGTGACTGAGCTGACAATTTGTCCAAAACAGGAGATAAATTGTGAACAAAACATGTGGACCCAAAGACACGAGGTGGTAGTGGGTGAAGAGGGGTATGGGGAAAGAGGACCGAATGAGGGATATTGCCATCAAGGACGGAAGATGGCATACGGTTAATAAGGTAGCACGCCGTTAAGACTGCATCCCCAAAAACGGAATGGAACATTGCCATGGAGAAGTAAGGTTCGTGTGGTTTCAATGAGATGCCAATTTTTGCGTTCGGCTACCCCGTTTTGTTGAGGTGTATGAGGACATGAGGTTTGGTGTAAAATACCGTTGGAAGCCATAAAATTTTGAAATTGATGAGACAAATATTCTCGAGCATTATCACTTCTTAAGGTACGAATGGAAACTCCAAATTGGGTTTTAATTTCTTGAATAAAATTGCTCAAAGATGGAAAACAATTCAGTTCTATTTTTCATTAAAAATAACCATGTACAACGAGAATAAGCATCAATAAAATAATAAAATACTTAGACTCTAAAGTAGACACAATACGAGAGGGACCCCAAACATATGAGTGAACTAAAGCAAAGGGAGAGGATACTCTTTTATTGACTCGATCGGGAAAATTACTACGGGTGTGTTTCCCTAACTGACACGACTCACAATGTAAAGTAGATAACTTAGACAAACTAGGCACCAGTTTTTGTAGTTTGGTAAGACTTGGATGTCCTAGCTGAGCATGGATAATATGGGGGGACTCTATGGCAGAGCACGTCTTGGAAGTTGTAGAAAGGTAATAGAGGCCTTGTGACTCACATCCGACGCCAATCGTCCGTCTCGAATTCCGGTCCTGCAAGGTAACATTATCATTAGTGAAAGTAATAATACAATTATGAGACCGAGTCAATCGACTAAATGAAAGTAAATTAAAAGGGGCATCCAGGTACATAGAGAACATATGCAACTGAGATAGAAGGGAGAATGTGGACAGTGCCAACTCCTTGAGACCGGGTTTGAGTACCATTGGCATAAGTTATAGTAGGTAAAAAACCAGATGCAGAGAGTGAAGAAAAGAGACCTTTATTACCAGTAACATGATCAGACGCACCAGAATCAAGAACCCAAGGGCCGAGGGAAGATGAATGAGAGAGGTAAATAGATGAGTTACTAGTGTGTGCAACCGAAGTAGGAGAACTAGAGTTCGGATGACTCTGAACCTATCGGAGAAAAAATTCATAGTTTGCCAGGGAGCCTTGTGGAGATGGTGTAGTCTGAATAGTGGCAGAAGAATCAAGTTGGGTTGCATTTATCGAAGGCGAAGGCTTGCCATGCAACTTCCAACAGCGATCAATAGTGTGTCCAAGCCGATGACAATGCTCACATTTAGGACGAGGCTTAGAGTTGGTTGGTCCTCCACGAGAACGTTGTTGATTATGTCCCTGAGATGCAAGGGCATCAGTGTCACCCGGAACTGAAGTAATAGACTGCTCAACTGGATGTTCTGCTGGTGCTCGAAGGAGGATCGCTGAAGTAGTAGACATATCCGGAACAGTAACAGACCCCAAAACTTGATCACGAGTTGCAGAGCACTCCTGGGGTAGGCCATAGAGTGCAAGAAGCATGAAGAAGGTGTTGCGTTGATCCAACTCCTTCTTCTGTTCAATTGGATTACTTGCAGCAGGAGGGAGAAGGTCATTAAAGTCATGAAGTACACTATGAACGGTGCCAAGATATGCAGAAATAGAGCCATTGAGTGATTTCGGAGTAATGATGTTCGACAAGCGGTGACAAACTCCATAAAGACGTTGTGTGTCGTTAGTATAGAGTACCTTTACTTGACTCCAAACCGATTCACACGTGAGATGCGTACGGAAAATCGGTTTAACATCTGGATGAAGTGTAGACTTAATGACACTACACAACTGAGCATCAATCTGACTCCATTTGGATGTTTCAGTCACACTCACCTTTTCAGGGTTTTGGGTGAGGTGGTCCTCGTAACCTTGACAACGTAACCATAGTTTGATGTCGGCAGCCCAACTATCATAATTTGATCCATTCAATTTTTCAACCGAGAGAGGAGAAGTGATTAGTGAAAATGCTCTTTGTTTTAGATTGAGATGCCATGGTCAGCAAAGATTGTAAGAAAACGCGTTGGAATTGGGAAAACAGGGGTTGTTTGAACTGGAAGTCGTATATCCGTAACTCGAAACTGAAAACTGAGGGCAGATATGGAAGTAGGAGGTCGAGGTGAGTGCGGTGGAAGAAGCAGCACCGTGAACGGCTGTCAAACGCGCCGTCACGCGCGGTGGCAGTGGGCAGCGCGTGGATCTCATGCGCGGGGTGTGCATGTGGCGCATGAGAGCGCGTGAGCAGGTTTATGAAGGCGCGGCGGAAGAGTTTTGCCGATCTGGGGTGTACGGCGCTGATGGAGTGGTCGTTCGTCGAAAAAACTCGTCAGAAACAGTGACGACAGCGACGGTAGAGCGTGAACGGCTAAACAAAAATTGAGGAATCAGCGTATCAACGACAGAGGGGGGAAATCGGAGTTGCGAACACGGTTTGCCGAAAAATATTCACCGGAGACAGTGGGTCGACCGGGTAGTTGACGATTAGGGTTGTCTCTCAGTTGGCTCTGATACCATGTTGAATATAAAGAGTATTGAGAGACATATGAAATAATCCGTGTATTTCAACTACACAGCGGAATATCTTTATATAGACATAGGGTATTAAATAATCCTAATTTACAGTAATACTAACGGGTCAGAATACTTACATACTTACAGCCCATATAATTATTTACTTCTAATATAATATTTAACAGAATCCATATATCACAATGATTTCAATAATCATTCCAATAGCAATTGAACAGATGCAGAAATTTCCAATAGAAGTTAGAACTTATAATAATTATGTCATGCCATAAGCATTATTATCGTGACAATAGTTCATCAAGACATGGTTTTATATGAGACAGAAAAACATTCATTCACACAACATTAAGGAACCCTGTCTAGAATAATCATTGGTCAGACTTTACTTATCTCTTGGCCAAACTACGAATTTTTAGGGTCCATTTTCCCTGGAAATTGGAGGATTAATACAACAAAATACGACATTAAGGAGGTAAAATATCATGTATATGAACCTTTTGGAAATGTCCAACATGTGTTGTGTTTTCCACAAGATGAGCTGCCTTTCCGAAAAATGTATGAACTCTGGTTGCAATGACTACACCCTCAATTTCTCCTTGTTTGCATCAGAATATACTCCTTCTCCAGGATGTTTTGTTACAGGAAGTGATTCACCAGTAAAGCAGACAAAGTAAACAAAAACATATTTGTGAATGCAAAAGGGTCATGCTTGCAAAGAAAATCAAACACAGAGAAACTCAAGCATATTTTCAAATAAAGAAAGAGCTATGGCCATGATTGCAGCAGCTTCCATAACCCATGACAAAGGATTTCACATAAATCCTAAAAACTTTAGTATTTTACTTTCCTGTACAAAAAAATTAAAATTACATAAACTATCAATTAAAAACCTAAGCAACAATTTGGTAACAAACTATAAGCAATTAAGTTAGGCTTTTAACCTTCTTTTCTTCAAGTTTATTGTATCCAAACAATTCAAGCCTCTCTTGTACTTGCTCAGAGGTTAAACCTTCTCTTGTACATTTGAGATTATCAAAAACCTCCTCAAGAGGAATGTTCTCCTACAAATAACGCAAATTCCAAGTTCATTGATTCAATTATTTACTTTCAAATATAGCAATAAGAAATTCAATTTTTTTTTTTATAGCTAAAGGAAATTAGTTTCTAGATAATTTCCCAACTAATTAATCAACATTATAATAATCAAATGAAGGTTTTAGGTCTTGACTTTTAATTATAAATCACTACTAGAAATCAGCATTTTTCCTGCGGAATTTCCTGCGGATGTAAGCTAAAAATCTGCAGAAACACACGTTACCTGCGGATTTATTGACAGAACCATATCCCCACGTAAAACCTTCGTGGATAATTGTTTCCTGAGGATTTCTGAATCGGCAGGTAAGGTACCTGCGGATAAATCCACAGGAAAAATAAATAAATTCCGCACCAAGTGTTTAGTAAACTTAAGGAAATTTCTTACGACTTTTCATGTAGAAATATCTTTAGTATATTCCTGCAAATACGTTTCCAATGAAAATCCGTAGGTATGTCCTCGTGAAATTTTCCACTAAAATACCATTCGAATGAAAATCCAAAGGTAAGTTCGCATGAAAATCCGCAGATTATTTCGCATCAAAACTATTTTCAAAGAGAAATTCCACTGTAAATTTGTTTTTCTAATTTTTTATTTATATAAAAACACGATTATAAATACATTTTTTAATTATTTAATATTAATCTTTAATTGAAATATTATTGCAATACTCCGAAACAAAATTTATATCGTGTTCAAAATTCAAAACTAAATATTAATTAAAGCATGATCCAACTATTATGCTAAACAAGATTTATATCATGTTTGCAAATCATATTGTTACAGAGATCTCTAAAGCTATTTCATATCAAACATTCCAATCCAATACACAAAATGTTGAACTTGAATGAAGCTTTTCACCAAGGCTTAGAATCTTCATGTGCCTGGTCTTTCCAAGAGTTGAAATCCAATACTCCTATGATAAAAGATTAGAATCTTCATGAAAACAGAATTCATGCAACTTCACAATGTTCATGTGCCTGGTCTTTCCAAGAGTTGAAATCTCAGCTAAGATGCTTCGGTCGATGCTCGATGCTCCTCCGCGCGAATTCAGCTTCTTGACAGCAATAAATTCACCATCATTCGTAACAGCTTTGTAGGACACCAAATAGAACTTCAGATTCTACAACTTCAGATTAAGAGAAATAAGAGAATAAGA
>NC_021164.2:25085993-25107821 GCF_000331145.2 Cicer arietinum | reverse complement strand
AGACCATTTGTTTCTAGTCATCAACTTTGTTTCCTCTGAATCATTTGCCATTCTGATCAAAGGAAATTAAGAAAAAGGTGTTAGAAAGTGCAATGCATAGTGTTGAAATCAAATTTGATAATTGTGTTATAAATTGCAAGAGTGAAGATTTCTAATTGCATACTGTTTGTTATCTTTCTGGTTATCAATGGTAAGAGCCTTCTTGAGCAATTCAAAGTCACTTTCCTCTGTTCTAGAATGCTCTTCAAGATCCATTAGCCTGAAATGCAGTGAAATCAATTAGGCATTGCACATAAGATACATCAATGTTGGTGCTCTAATTTGCCCTTATTTCCTCAATATATGAAATGGCACATCAGATATAAAAAAACAACATTCAACTTCATTTGTAAAATCAAGTTCCAATCAGAAGCATGCATGTAGTATTAGGACACCAAATATATTTCAGGCACTCACTTTACTGAAATTTTACTAGAAAATAAAAATAAGCTAAATTTTTATTCTTTTTCTTACAATAGTAGAATATATCCAACCAAATGATTGGATTTAAATAGTTACTCGAGTTCGAACCCTGAAACAATCTTTTACTAGACTTTACTTATCTCTTGGAACTAAATCTGAATTACTAAGATTAACACCTAAACATGTACTGCCTTTAATTACTTCATTTTCTCAAATTTTTACCCCAAAAAAATAATATTCTAATTGAAGGCAGACTTTGCTTCCAAATTAACCTCAAAATCAACAATTTTACAAAATCAATATTTGTGACTATCCAATTTAAAAAAATAATAATAATCGAACAACAAAGAGAATGAGTTCTAATAACTGAAATTTAAAAAAAATAAAATGAATGAATTTTGGTTACAGTAACGAGAATGAGCATTGCATCAGGGAGAGCACCGAGTACAGGAAGAAACAATCCACCAACAATGCCGGGACCTAAGATCTCAAGCAAGAGTTCACTACTGTTAGATAAAAACGTAGCAGCAATGTACATGAGGTAGTCATCTGAAGCTTCGCGGTGTCGCTGGACTCGAAGGCTTTAACGTCGTCGACGAGTCCGACACCGGCGATTGAACCACCGAGGCAACCGCAACCGGTGTAGAATGTGAGATTTTCTCCCCATGAACTGCGTTTACGGCGAGCTTCTTCGTCGAAGAGAAACTCCGGTGAGGTTGAGAGTTTGTAGAGATTTTGAATAGGAATATCGAGGTCTTTGTATGGGTTGTAGAATCGGGCTTGGGGATTGGGATCGGAGTTTGAGTCGTTATGCGCCATTGAAAGAGGGGTTAGGGTTAGGGTTTCGTGAAATCCTGTGAGTGGCACGCAATGTTGCAGTGCCTCTTTTTGTGTGTTTTGAAACTTGAAACTGTGAAAGCTTTCTATTCTGCAAATAAGTAAAAAACAGAGGCAAGCATGTTTTGGTTTATTAATTAGTTGTTAATACATAGTAATTGTAATTGTATTAGAATTGTTTCAAACTATGTTAGTTAGAAGTAGGCATGGAAATCCACATTATAATTTTTAATATTTAAAAAAATATTAAATATATTCACTATCTATATTTATATAAAATTTACAAATTATTATAATATTACTTGTGGGGCGGGTTTAGAGGCGGATACATGGTGTATATCACTACCCAAAACTGTCCCCGCCCTCAAATTAAAATTTCAGAGAAAACCAGCACCTAACACACTAAATTAAACTTGTTTTTCTCCGCCCAAATTAAATGGTTTGGGTGGGTACCCGCAGATACAAATTATGTTTCAATCCCTACTTAGAAGATGTTACAAAATTGATTTTCCTTCATAATACTGGAACATATAACACAAAGAAAATGTACATGAACTTTGTAGTTTCTCTATTGTGATAATAACCTTTAAATGTTTAGTTTTTTACGCGCGCGCTATAAAACATGTAAATATAACGCGCGCTTGTTATGCACATTTTACAGCGCTTTTTCAAAAAAGCGCTGTAAAATGCACACTCATTATATGAAATTATGGGTCTGCATTTTACAACGCTTTTTTGAGAAAGCGTTGTAAAATGTACACCCATTATATGAAATTATGGGTCTGCATTTTACAGCGCTTTCTCAAGAAAGCGCTGTAAAATGTACACCATTATAGCGCTTTACAACACATCTTACAGCGCTTTTTAAAAAAAGCGTTGTAAAATGTGTTTTTTTTTAAACGTCTGTAAATTAATTATTTGAAATGAAAAACGCTTTTTAGTTTTTTATGGCATTTTTTTTAGAAAACGTTGTCTTTTATCTTTGTATCCAAAATTATTTTGATCCAAAATCAGTTCACAATCAGTGCACACAGCAACAAAACATATTCAAATACCATAAGCAGTTCACACAATCAGTAGAACAGAAATCAGAACTCTGTAACTTAATTAACATATATGTAACTCTGTAACTCTGTAATTTACAACCTAATTAACTACATTCAGATACATATATATAACCTAATTTACAACCTAATTAACTACATTCAGATACATATATATATATAACCTAATTTACAACCTAAACTACATTCAGATCCATATGCATGTTCATATATTGTGTCCTATGATCATTTATATATAATAACTAACAGAATATACATAATACACACTAGCTACCATATAATATTCAGATCCCTTGCCCAACAACAAGCTATTTCCCAGAAAATCAAATAATTTGCATGTCAAGCACATACTGACACCAGTCTTCCTTTAATTCCATCAGATCTTCCTCAGAATATGATGGACTGGAATTGTCAAAGTACTGCAATATAAAAATTGAACATATTATATTAAGTTAGTATCAAATATATAGATAATTTATATATGAAAATCATATAATGAAAATACCGTACCGTTTCTGGGATAATAGTTTTATTCTTCTCAACAATCTCCTTCATGAATCTCAATACGTAGTATCCACAATCAATGTTATTTGTTTGACGAGGGCACTTTATTGGGATCCATGTAATGTTATTATACTTTTGCTTCGACACTGTAGCACCTCTTTGAGCTCGAAAAACTTTTAAGGCACTATCGAATGAATAAATGTGATTATTATAGCATGAACAAACACATTATATATATATATATATGTAAGAAATAAATGAATATTACTTACGTGTCGAGCATAGTCTTTATTTCGGGGTGATTGTTGTAATTGCCATGCATGGGATCCAAATAGTATATAACTTCAGAGAGCGCATTGATTGCAAATAACACCCAATGTGCCCTACAACAACACAAAATTGGTTAAACAATTTTTTTTATACACAACTAATAAATTAAATTCTCATCAATTAAAAAAGATAAAATTACGTACCCTGAATTATATGGTGCCAAGAACAATTTATCATTTTCTATATTTCCTAAAAACATATCTACAATGTATTTCTTTACATTGTCTGGATCGAGTTTCCACATCGACATCTTATGCGGAGACAAGAATGAGTATTTATTTGACAATTTCCTCGTGCACACGACCTTCTCGTACAAAAACCTTCAATGAAAATTTTAAACTAGATTAATTACCAATACATTTAATTAATTACAAATAAATGCAATTAAAAGTATTTTTTACCTTATGTACAAGCTGATTACAGTAACACTCAGCTCCTTATGTTCGAGAAGATCGTACATTTGCTCCTTTTCGAGGTATTCAATATACTCATCTCCAAAGATGTCTTGATTCATTTGTACAATGGGCGAATCGTTGCTGCTGCCCATGTTCCTTTTTATTTGGATGTCAAGACACGCCCCGTATTTACCAAGGCGTGGCTGACTTTTATTAGGAGCAGCAGCAGCAGCGACCGATTTTCCCCGATCCAGATTTTTTGTTGCTGCAAGTTTGGCAGCTTTATTACCCTCCAGCCTTTGTGATTTGGCAGCTCTATTAACCTCCAATTTTTGAGGTTTGCTGCCTTTTTTTGGCTGTAGGAGTGGTTTATTTATTTGGACCTACAAAAATGACGTAAAATGTTAGTTTATTGAATCTGAAAAAATGAAAAACCTTAGGCAATAAATGTGACAAACCTTTTCGGGAGATGTAACTGATTTGTCCTTGGGAATCTTTTTTTCGAGGGCAACAAGGTGTGTGGGCCATGCCACGTAACTGCCAATAGCGTCGCTTAAGAACTTCATATCTCCATCGTTGTCCGGTATGGGCAACGGTGCAGTTGGTTCGAAAGCAACCGTAGGCGATACTTTGACATGGCCCGCGGGGATCGGAATATTGTGCAATACTTCTCCCGAAGTATTGTGCAATATTCCTTTTCCCACCTTCCGTTGAGTCGGCGAGGACAAGTATAGGACACATGTAGTGACACCCTACATCAATAGTTAAAACATAAGTACAGTTAATATATAAGTTTGTTTAATACATAAGTAATTACATAAGCAAGTAAGTAGTAAGTAATTAATTACCTCGGGAATACTCTTCAAACCGACGTTGCAACTCCCGGTTTCACTCTCCATTTGTATTTCAGGTTGGAGCTGAACCGGAAGTTGCTTGTCTTTATTCGTATTCACCAAGAGTGCCACTTGCTCCGATAGGATTCTGAGCTTCTCTAATACTTCCTCGTTGGAAGGTTTTTGGCGCTTCTCTTGAGGAAAAAAGCTTTTGGGAGTTACGCCAAATCCTTTCCCCCTCACTCGACCGGAATACTCAGGGACATTAAACACTTTCCCAAGAATGTCCCTGCACGTATCCTTGTTGCCCTCTTGAGTTTCAGAACTTTGTTCAATAGTTTCCTAAAATACATGTAACATTAAAAAGATAAGTTCAATAGCATTTTTAAAATACAATATTAAAAAATATTAAAGTGATAATATACTTACACAAAGTTCTACAACTTTCTTGACATTTTCATTATCAACCACTCCTTCTTTATTAACACGCGCTTCCTTCCACAATATATGACGACCCAAGGGTTGATCGGCTTGGGTGTCTTTTCTCTATTCGTTAAAATCATAAACAAAATAATACAAATTAGTTACACACTATAGTTTATAATACAAATTACTTCATTATATAAAAGTGATGTTTAATTACTTACAATTTGTTGTTCAAGGCGTGCATATCCCATACGTGATTTCTTGTATGGGTGTTTTGGGTTGCTTGCCCGTTCGCGATTTGCCTTACTAATATTCTATATAAAAAAAAAATAGCAATTGTGTAAAAATTTAAAATACGCTACGAATATGAATAATAAAACACAAATGCTAATAAATTAATAACTTACGACAAACGCCGGGTCAGAACGTTTGGAAACAAATGCACTCCATTCATCCTTTGATATATAATGTTGATATATCTTTGGAGGTTCAGCATTTGTGTTTCCTTCTCTATCTTTTAGATAGAAATTTGAGAGATGGGATCTAAATCCACGATGGATTTTCCCAGCAACTCTCAAAACATATGACTTTCGTTCCTCATCAAGAACAAAAGTGGTCTGCAATGAAAACAATTATAAGTAATGTATTTTACAGAAAAAAAATTATAAATGACAAAAGAGTAGATCAAAATATTTACTTGAATGTCATTCCAGATGATATCTTTGGCATCCTTCAACGCCTTATCTCTCCAGTTGTCTATTGTTATTGGGACATTTTGACGAACAACAGCCCCAATGTAGCTTACAAACATGGAGCTGTTGGGGTCAACTGGCTGACCACTCTCGTTCCAGCCAACCTAATAAACTCATATAGTAAGTACATGCCCTAAACCCTAAAAAAAGATAAAAATCACACAGCAAACAAAGTATAGTATACCTCAAATTTAATACCACTACTCCGTGCTTTAATCACCTTTTGCATGATAGTTGCACCACGTTTAACTTCTTTTTCGTAAGTCTTAGAGGTGCCAACTTCTTCATTTTGAACTTCTAAATCTTTGTTTGTATCCATTTAACTACAACAAGTTCAACATGCACTTTAGTATAACATCAACAAGCTCAACATGGATCATGCATTATTATAAACAAACTCAACATGTATCAGTATATCTTAAAAAAGCTCAACATGCATTCTAATGATTACAAAAATTTAATAACATCAATACCTGAATAATGATGGTTCGAAGAAAGACGAAATGCAAAGAAAAGAGGGTTTGCAGAAAGTTCACAGAAATATGGTTCACAGAAATACGGTTTTGAAGAAATACGTAATGAGGGTTACGTATTTCAATGAAAATATATTGTGTGAAATGGGAGAGATGATCTTGGATGGAAATAAGGTTCGAAATGAAGGAGATGATCGTGGAAATAAGGTTCGTAACGGACGGGATGATAGGGTTTGCAAAAGAAGAGAAGAACGATGAAGGTTGAGATGATAGTGAAGTTTACGTAATGAAGAGGAAACTGAAGCGGTTACTGTTATATATACGTGACCCTTTTACGACACTTTTTTATAACCCTTTTACAACACTTGTTCAAAAAGCGCTCTAAAAGGCTTAGGCCTTTTAGAGCTCTTGTTTGAAAAGCGCTGTAAACGGTATCATTGTTTTATTATGTTATATATAAAACCCGTTTACAGCGCTTGTTCAAATAAGCGCTGTAAAATGTCTCTTTATTTTATTTTTAAAACAGTATTTTACAGCGCTTATTTGGACAAGCGTTGTAAAAGGGTTATAAAAAAGCCTTTTACAGCGCTTATTTTATTATGTTATATGCATGTTTTTTTTAAAGCCTTTTACAGCGCTTTTTTCATATATCGTTATATCGGATACATCCATCTCATATAAGCTGGCCCACAAAGTTGTGTCTCCTTAACCAGATGAACAGTAAGGTGAACCATTATATCAAAAAACGAGGGTGGGAAATACATTTCAAGCTCACAAAAAGTAACAACAATTTCCCTCTGCAATGTCGGTAATTTCTGAGGATTGATCACTTTACTACAAATTTCCCTGAAGAAGAAACATAATCTAGTTAAGGCTAGTCGAACTTTTTCAGGTAAAATGGAACGTATACCTATTGGTAGCAAATGCTCCATTATAATATGACAATCATGGGTCTTCAAACCTTTTAACTTGAGGTCTTTCATACAAACCAAATTTTTAATATTCGAAGAGTATCCTTCTGGAACTTTAACTTCGTGTAGAAATTTACATAAAACAATTTTTTCCTTTCTAGATAGAGTATGAGCGGCTGGAGGTAGATACGTGCGATTTCCTTTCTTTACTGGAGCCAATTCATTTCTTATTCCCATATCGACCAAGTCCAATCTTGCATTGACGCCATCTTTAGACTTTCCTGGAACATTGAGTAACGTACCAATAACACTTTCAAATACATTTTTTTCAATATGCATCACATCGAGGAAATGTCTTACATACAATGACTTCCAATATGGCAATTCAAAGAAAATTGACTTTTTCTTCCACCCAGTTTTCACCAGCTCTCCCGCAAAAGGTTTGCCAAATTTATTGGTCAAACCTTGTACTTTTTCAAGTATTTGATATCCAGTCGGTGCTAAAGGAGCTTTACCTTCCTCTGATTTTCCATTGAATGCATTTCTCCACCCACGATACTGATGACTATAAGGTAAAAATCTACGATGTCCAAGAAACACATTCTTCTTACAATGTTTCAACCGCATCCAATTTGTACTCTCTTCACATATAGGACATGCACACTGACCTTTAATGCTATATCCTGATAAATTACCATATGCTGGAAAATCATTAATTGTGCCGAACAACATAGCCCTCAAATTGAAACACTTTTTCCTATACCCATCATAAACTTCCACACCTGTCTCCCACATAATTTTTAAATCTTCAATTAAAGGAGTCAAGTATACGTCGATATCATTCCCCGGTTGTTTGGGTCCAGAAATTAACAGAGACAACATCATAAACTTACGCTTCATACATAACCATGGAGGTAGGTTATATATTACCAAAATCACAGGCCACGTGCTATGTGAGATGCTTTGAAGACCATGTGGATTCATTCCATCAGTAGAAAGTGCAAGTCTTAGATTTCTTGACTCTATCCCGAATTCAGGATACTCGTGATCAATTTTTGCCCATTGTGGGGAATCTGCAGGGTGTCGAAACATTCCATCTCTAATTCTTTCATCTGCATGCCATGTCAAGTGTTTTGAATCTTCTTCACTGCGATACATGCGCCTAAATCTTGGTATTATAGGAAAATACCACACGACTTTTGCTGGAGTAGATTCTTTCTTCTTATATCGAGAGACATTGCATTTCGGACACGCCTTAAGTAGTTCATATTCGTTTCGAAATAAAATGCAATCGTTAGGACACGCATGAATCCTTTCGTAACTCATTCCAATAGAACACAAAATCCGTTTAGCCTCGTAGGTCCGACTGGGAAGTTCATTATCATCTGGCAACATATCTTTTATGAGTGTTAATAATTCCGTAAAGCTTTTATCAGACCATCCATTACTCGCTTTTAAGTTGTACAACTTTAATATCGCTGACAGTCTTGTGAATTTAGTACAACCATTATATAATTCTTTCTCTGCATCACTCAACAAACTTTCAAACATTTTAGGACAATCTCGAAGATCTTCTTCAACTGCTTTTGCAATCTCATCAACTCGGTCCGGCTCATATGTATCTGTATCGAAATCAGTTGAAGCATATGTAGAACTATTCTCAAAATTAATGTTTCCTTTTTTTTTCTCCACCATGTCTTATCCAACATGTGTAGCTTTGATCAATTCCATTACATACTAGATGTCCTTCTAATTCATCTTCTCTAACACGTTTTCCAAAACAACATTTTAAACAAGGACAAACTACTCTATTTGGATCTTTTGCATTCTTCACTGCAAACTCAACAAACTCCTTCACTCCAATTTCATACTCTTTTGACAATCGATTGGCTGAAATCCATTTCCTATCCATATTATACCACCTATATAAATGCAGTTACAAAAATAATAAGCTTTCAAAACATATCAACAAGTTTCAAAAAGAAACCAATATCAACTAACAATTTCAAAACAGAACATATCATGTGGTATGAGTTTTTGACAATTTTTGACAATTTCAAAACATAACAGATCATGTGTAGAAGAGATTTAATATATATATAACAAATTTTAGTAGATTTAATATATATATAACAAAACATAACAGATCATGTGTAAAAAATACCTGAGACAACGTAGATAGCCGCACATTACGTAGAGGATATTAGGGTTCCCAACGTATATAATTATTTGAAAGATGTAGAGGATATGAGGGTTTCCAACGTATATAATTATTTGAAAAAAGCGCTGTAATAGGTAGTTAAATTCAATGAAAGCGCATGTATTTTACAGCGCTTGTGCAAAAAGCGCTGTATTAGGTAGTTCAAATATTTGAAAGCGCATGTGTTTACAGCGCTTGTGAAAAAAGCGATGTAACTGATACGTGAAAGCGCTTCATTTTACCGCGCTTTTTTAACAAGCGCTGTAAAAGCCTTATAACGTTATGCGCAAACGTTATATGACCTACAACAGCGCTTGTTTTACAGCGTTTGTGAACAAAAGCGCTGTAAAAGGCTCCGTTATTTTTAAAATATATTTACAACGGCGCTTGTGTTTAGTAAGCGCTGTACAAGTGGCGCTGTTAAATGTCATTTTTGGCGTAGTGTAAACAAGGCATGCTTTTTATAGGACCTCGTTGAATAAATCACAAATTAAAATTGTTAGTAGTAATATTTATTTTGTTAATAATTTATTCTGTTTTTTTCAAGCTTAACCTTTAGGTGAGAGAATTACTTTATCTTCTCATCATAGTATTTATTTATTGTTATTATTAGTTAGTTACAAAAAAAAAATATTTATAATAATTAAATATATTTTGGTAAAGAAATAATTAATAAAGTTAAAAAATTGAAAGGAAACCCATAAAAAAAATTAAAGGCCAGGTCGTATATTTTAAGAGAAGATAATAAAAACTTCTCAATAAATGAAAGGTCTTCTAGAAAAAACATAATTATTTCATGATTTTTAAATATTTTATTTTCCATTAATACTTGTCGAGAAATTCAACCAAACATTTCCTTCGTCTAATTAATTAAAAATGATAAAATTTCAGAAGTTTAGAGCCTTGTATGACTTCATTTGGTACCAAGCCACCGCTTCACATAAAGAATATTAATTTTATAATTGGATGTTATTAAATAAATTAAAAATTACTATTTTGATTAGATAAATTCTGAAACGGGTATGTACAACGACAATTCCAAGATGTTCCGTTTTCACTGTGTTCATTCAAATTTCAAACTAGTGTTAAGCATAAAAATTAAAAATAAACAAGATTATATATATGTAGTTTTTATAGTTGGTGCTTAATCCTACGTAACGAAATGATACAATCAATGTAACACTTCCCACCGCAATAATGTAACACTTCCTTGTGTTCCTTTTTCAGCTTTCTATTGTCGGTCGACCAGAGAAGATATTTAAGTCATGTTATTACTACAACAAAGAGTACCATCAAGAAGTAAAAGATCATCTAAATACCTCCACGTTTCCGAGATGCATAATTATCTGTCATCATCACCCTGCATCCCACAGAAGAGGAACTTGAAACCGACATTTTTATTTAAAATTTTAAGACATTAATTATATTTATATTTATATATTTAATATCTAATTTATTTATAGTCAATATAAGATTTTTGTTATTAATATTATAATTATTTTTTATTGCTAAAACCAAAAAAACAAATAATTAGTATTTCATTAATATTATAAAATAATATATAAAGTAGGACAACTTTTTATTGTTAAATGACTAATTATATAATATGTAGTATAAAATGGAGAGTAAATGTTAAGACCAAAAACAAAATGGAGAGTAAATGCTTAGTGTACTTTTTACAAAAAAATGTGTGGATTTAATGGACAAACATCAGTCATTTATCGAATAATGTATAATTAATGATTGATGAAAGTTACAATTATGATAAGATCAGTGATTATTATTAATTGTCAGTATAAAATTGACACTAACATTGCACTATCTTTTTTTTTCAAAATATATATGTTTTGGTTACTTTTTATTTATATATATAAATGATTACCTAAAATCAATCTTTTTTAGACAAAGATTTTACTCATCTAGCATAACCAACTCACTTTAAAAAGTAAAAAGTAAAGTGAATAATATTAATCATCGATTAACAAATTAAAAGTTGATATTGTATGTATATTATAACATCATAAAATTATTGTCGGCTGTTTAACTTGGCCATCAACAAAAATGTGTCTATCCTCAATATATTTAGAGGAGTATTAGGGATAGGTGGTTATTGGTGGTCACGGAGGAGGAATATTTTTATGTGAGAAGATGAGCTTTTAGATTGAATGTATTTCTATGTTAGAAAAAAATATGTTGCAGAATCACAAGTCAAACAAGAAGATGTAGCCACTAATTGGTGGAGATGGGTATTTAGTAAAAAAGATGTTCTCAATATGTTGTTTGAGAGTAATCATAATGCATAGGTACCTCAGCTGCACATTGTGTGTAACAAAGTGGTATCATTGAAGGTGTCAATTTTTACTTGGAAATTATGATGAATCGCATATTAACAAAAAATAATTTCATTGGGTGTAGAATTACGAATTTTAGACCTTTTCTAGTGTAGGATCTTGTGGGATAGAGCTTACTCATTTATTTTTTGAGTGTACATTATTTGTTAATTTATGGCATTAAATGTTAAAATGATTGAATATTAATAGTGGGTTCCCTTCTTCGGCCATTATTACATGCTCAAACTTTGTGTGGGTTGCTTTATAGTGTCAAAGGATTAAAAGATAAGGTTGTTGTTATTTGGCTAGCTTGTAATTTGAGTATTTGGAAAACATGTAATTGTGTATTATTTGATAATAGACAATTGCAATTTATGCAATTCTCTTTTGATATATTAGGTACAATTATGATCGTTTGTGGTTGTAGAAAAAAGATTATTACTTTTAGTACAAGTGAGTCAATGATGTATAGTTCCACATGAGTGTTTGGGAGTACAAGAGTAATTGACGATATTTATATTGCTAAAGTACTTTGGTGCATGTCAGGTGAATCTTATATGTGATGTATTGTCTTTAATTTGGTGTTAAAATCTGGTATCAAACGTTGCCTTGAGACACATCTTATACTTCGAATGTTATTAAAAATATATTTTGCCTTTAAAAAAAAACGCTTTGATTGTTTTCCCTTTTTTGTATAGTAGTCTAGTGAGTAGTGTAACAACCCTTCTCACTACCATATCATATTTCATTTCTTCCTTCTTTCTCCACCAGTTGAACTCTTTCATTATCTCCTACCACACATTTCCCCTTTCTTTCTTGTACATTCTTTTCTTCTTTCATAAAAACGGAGGAACCAAAAGCCCATTTATCTTCAACCTCTTGCATGTCCTAGATTAAGATACTAAAATACCAAACCTCCACCACTAATACATAATGTCTCATTCTATTACTGTTCATCATCCAACTTCCTCTTATTCTCCTTACCTCGTGAAACTTTCTTCCATGACAACAAGCTTCAGAGTTTCTTCGTCTTTAATATGACCTTATGCGAGTTCTTACTTCACCTTTTAGTATCATTTGCACCCCAAAGAACCACCAAAAGAAGATAAAGATATAATTTGGGGAATTTCATATTTTAATCCATCTAAGTGAAGGCAGAAGTAATATGAGCTTGGAAGAATTCTTCCTTATCAAAGAGCGTAAGTTCTTTTTATTTTATTTTATTTTTTTATTTTATTTTTATTATAACTGATTTTTCATATTGCATGTGGGTTCTTCGGTTGATTTCAACTTCTTTTTTTGTTGAAATTTCCTTTTATGAGGTCTTGAAATAATGGGGGTTTTGAAATTAAAAATTAAGAGAAATGTAAGATTTTGCATGTGATGATTTAATTCTTGCATTTATTTCTTCAAGTGTTTATCTTTATTGTATGTATAATTTATCACTAATAATTGTTATTCAATTGAAAGATTAGATATTGTATGGTTGTGTTTGATATTGTGACTGTTGTTTTTGGTGTCTGAATTCGTAGAAATTAGCTTAGCTAAAATAATCTTGTTGAGCGAATCTCGTCATGAAATAACCTTTGTTCTCCTGACTCAATTTCGATGAGTGGAATCTAGTTAGCTAAACAAAATTTTGATAGACTTTGAAAAGCTTATACCCTGAGTTGGATTGACGTAGCTAACCTAGTTTAGCTTAGCGAATATGTTGAATGTTTGTAGACTATTTGTTGTGAATTGTTATATCAGGCATCTGAGAAGTCTATTATGAATATGTTTGGAATTTCCTCTTAACATTTTATTCTAATTATGTCTGAACTTTCTTTGATCGAGACTTCCCTCTGTCTTGAACTTCCTCTGATCGAGACTTCCCTATGTTTTGAACTTCCTCTGGTTGAGACTTTCCTCTTATTGGAACTTTCCTCTAATTGGAACTTTCCTTTGACTGAAACCTCCATATGACTCAGACTTCCAACTGTCTTGAAGCTCCTATGATCAAAACTTCCCTTTGACAAAAACTTTTCTGTGACTGAGATCTCATATTTAATTCTCAAGCATTTGCAAATGAATCTCATTGTAGTTACCAAATGACATGTACTAATGGGATTTATTAGTCACTTTAAAGTATCCAAAATCTTTAGGTAATACTATATAAATTCACATAAAAAAATAGCATTCATGAAGCATGAAAATCGATCTTGCAATGTAAAACAATTATAGAACGAGCCACATAAAAAATGTGCTCCAAAGAGTAAGTGAAAATGCAGTACAAGAATAAGTTGCAAACATGATAACTGCGCATTCACCTTCACTAGCTCCAAATAATTGAGTAATTAATTGTACCTACAAACATTAACAAAATAATTGCATTTTAAACTAAAATAAAATAGGTTCAAATTTTATTAGAGACATATATAAAATGGACCAAAAATATTGAATAGTCAAAAGTTTAGAGAATAATAACATTTAATTTGTTAGCATAATTGGAGTCAATAGCACTAAGTAATTTTATTTGTTCCCTATAAAATATCACCTAAAAAGGTCATTTTAGGATTGCATTTAATTTTCTTTAACTATATTACTAAGTTTCATAAACAACTTACTCATGGCAATTGCAGGTGGAAGGGCAAATTGAAGCAATAAAAGAAATTGATACAATGGATCAAGATGGATCAAGCGAATATGAATAGCACCTTTAACAATTTCTATACCTATTGGTAGCAATAATATAAATCTAACCACAACAATGCCAACAATAAGTGGAAGAAATTGCTTTCGAAAACCTTTTAAACCTGAAAAAAAAATTATTTATTTTTTGTCATCAAATTATTTTCAAATAAACAACTAAATTAAATTGAACCTAATAGATGAACAATTTTTTTTATTGATTTATTTATTTACCCTTTAAAAGATTTGCCCCTATCAGCATGGTCATTGGAGGAATGCTTGCACCCCTGCAAAACAAGGAAATATAATTTTATTAGCTAAAATATAAAAGTATAGGATTTTTTTTTAAAATATCTTTTTTATTTTATTTTATTTTTTTATTACTCAAATACTACTGATTGAAAAAATATTACGCGATTATCCTACTTTTTAAATTTAATAGGAAGTCGCTTCCTGGACCAGCGACCACCTAAAGTAAATTTTTTTCAAACTCAATAGTAAATTTTTTTTTCTTCTCATTTTAACAATTTTTATTAATTATTTAATAAATTAAAGTTAATATAAAAAATAAAAATACTAATATTAAAGTAAAATAAAATACATTTATAAATTATAAATTAATTTAATTTTTTAATTATTATTATTATTATTATTATTATAATAATAAATAATAATAATTATAATTATAATTAAAAATGATTATAATTATAATTAAAATTATTAAATTATATTATAAATTTTAAAGAAAATACATTAAAATTGAAGAAAAAATACATCAAACTTAAGTGATTATAGTGAAGAGGATGAAACATACTTGGATGAATCTGATAATTCTGACGATGACATTGATGTTGATGAAGATATGGAAGCAAAATATCAATCTATCCTACCTAAATTCAAACAAAGTCACCTCAAAGGTTTCCCAACTTAGTCATCATGATTTTAAAATGCATTAATGTCATTCTTGGGTTCATGTTCACGTCCTTTCATGCTACAATGTATAGTTCCTCTTTTGTTCAATGAACTTAAATATTATTCTTAGTTTTTTTAATATCAACCACTTGTTCAACCATCTTGACTTAATCCATATTATACAAAAAGTTCCATATTTTCACTTTTGCATATTCCTTTTTCCCAAGCATCTTGGCTATGAGTTGCTCAAAATTGAGTCTTGCCAACATTCTTTTTCAAGATAACAATAGTTTCCTTATTAGAAGTCACAAATGGTAGAAATATAATTCTACCATATTGCACAGAGTTGTAAGCTATACTTATAGTTGTTTTGCTATCATAGAATAACTTTTAGGGTGAGTCAACTTTCACTTTCAGTATCCGCTTGTCTACACCCTCTCATCCTAGTTTCCTCTAAGAGATCTAAGAGGTATTTTTTTTGACAATATAGAAATGTTGTAGCATTTATGAACAAAGTGACTTCAAAGGTTTCTCAACTCAATCATCATGATTTTAAAATGCATTAATGTCATTTTTGGGTTCATGTTCATGTCCAATCATGCTACAATGTATAATTCATCTTTTGTTCATTGGAATTAAATATTATTCCTAGTTTTTTAACATCAACCACTTGTTCAAACATCTTAACTTAATCCATATTATACAAAAAGTTCCATATTTTTCCTTTTTCAATACTCCTTTTTCCCAAGCATCTTGGCTATGAGTCGCTCAAAATTGAGTCTTGTCAATATTTTTTTCAAGATATCAATAGTTAGCTTATTAGAAGTCACAAATGGAAGGAATATAATTTTATCATGTTTCACAAGATTGTAAGCTATATTTATTATTGCTATGCTATCATAAGAGGTATTTTTTGGTGAGTCAACTTTCACTTTTAGTATTTGCTAGTCTACACCCTCTTATCCTAGTTTCCTCCAAGATCTAGGAGGAATTTTCTTTGAGAAACAATAATTCTCTTCTTTGAGTGAGCAACCTCCGTAAGAAGAAAATATTTAAGTGTCCCTAAATATTTAATCTCAAATTCTTTTGCAAATTTACTCTTCAATCTTTCCATCTTAACAATATCATATCTTGTGAGAATAATAACATCTACATATAGAATTAGAACTACAATCTTACCAACATTAGATAACTTCAAGAACAAAGTACGGTCTAATTGTCCTTACATATATTCTTTCCTTTTATTCAACCAAGTGAATTTTTTAAACCAAGCCCCTGGGGATTGCTTGAGACCATAAAGGAATTTTTGTAGTTTACACACATTTTAACCGAACTTGTCTTCAAAGTCAAGGGGGCTATCCATGTATACTTCTTCCTCCAAATCACCATTTGAAATGGTGTTTTTAGCATGAAGTTGGTTAAGATACCAATCTTAATTCAATGTCAAGGACAAGGACAAGGACAAGAGAACTATAAAAGTGATTAATTTGGCAATAGAAGCAAAAGTCTTTGAGTAGTCAATGCCATATATCTGAGTAAACCCTTTAGCAACTAAATGTGTTTTATATCTTTCAACTGTGTTATCATAACTACATTTCATAGTAAATACCCATTTATAGCCAATAACATTCTTTCTTGTAGGTAAAGTCGTGACTCTCCAAGTTTGATTCTTCTCAAGAGCTCTCATCTCCTCAAGAACAACTACCTTCCACTATGGAAGATTTAGAGCCTCTTATACATTTTTTGGAATTTCTACAACAGAAAACTAAGAGGTAAACGCAACAAATGAAGAAGATAATTTTGAGTATGACAGATAATTAGACAAATGATATTTAGTACCTGATCTAACATGTTTCCTAATTGAAATAAGAATGTCTATATTAGGATACTCAACAAGACTCTTAAGAACATAAGAAGACTTACTTGTATAAGGACGACGTGTTTGATTATCTATTGAAAGGGTTGGAGAATGGGTCCCTCGTCTCTATCTTTATGGTTTTTTTCTCAAAGATATTTCCCTTCCATGTAAGGTCACTAGTAGTAAACATGTTTTATGTCTCTTTATTAGAGTCATTATGTTATGGCATTTCAGGTGGTCCTTCATTATTGTCGAAATCAAGAATTTGTTCAATGTGATTTTGATTTGAAATTGTTGAAAGTGAAAACACGAGAAAGGGGGTTGAATTGTGTTTGACTAAGTTAATAACTTTTTATTATTTGATTAAACTAGTTCAAATTTGATGATTTACTTGGAGTAGAAGCAATAACAAAACTACGGATTGTAGGAATAAAGTGATACAAATAATTTATCAAGTTCACTACTAACTTGGCTACATCCAACCCCTTCACTCAGAAGGATTTAATCCACTAATTCAACAACTTGAAATGCAAAGCACCTGATCTTTCAAGCCAGACTTGTCAAATAGCCTGACAACCCCAAACTTTTGAGGAACATACACACCTTGAATCTACCAACCAAGTCTTCTCCACACAATCTGTAACACTCCGATTTTTAATAGTGCGAGTGCATACTTTTTTTATTTTTAAAAATAACTTAATAAGATATTATGTCGTAACACAAAATGACAAAAATCATAACTAATTACATCATATATACAACCAACTAAAATAGTTTTTGGGACGATAATCCAAAGTATACAAATAGAAAATACATAGGGGCTATGAGACCTATCAGACATCGCTCATACCCTTGAGGTATTCTCGACAAACACCTCCACATAAGTACTGCTCCAAGAATGTTATCTTCCCCATGATCGCGTCAAAAAAAAAAAAAAACGGAACATAGACACACCAAACAAAAGTGAACTGTTAGAGAATATCATAGGTACAATCATCCTAAAACAAAATAAGTACAACCACCAAAAGAAAAACACTAAGACCCTATACAACAAAAACTAATCGGATCATATACTAGCAACTACAATAGTAAGGGTGACCTCTACACACTGCACAAGTCTCATCTGATGCAATATCTTTCTTCGAAGTAACTTCTTCCTCCTCATCAGCCATGGAGGGATCAGTCTCCTCAAAGGTCAAGTCGACCCACAAGATAAGTGGCTTCGGTGGTGCAGGAATCTCAAAAAAGCTCACTACCAAAAGTGGGAGCTCTGACTCGACCCGTATATGTTGCACTGCTTGAGATGGGGTCGTGTGCCCAAGCATTCGGCGAGTGCCAATCAGGGAAGTCTAACGATGTTTCCGTCGTAAAGGTAACAGTCGATGGAACGAACTCGAGTATCATCTGAGGGCAAAGCCCAATTTCCATAATAATGTAAAAGGTCACCAACTGAAATTAATAAATAACATTTTACACTTACGTAATAAAGACGGGCAATAACACTAAGCAATTACAACATGATAACAAACAATAACAAAGTATGTATATACAATTATCATATTATAACAAACATATCTCGCGTGCCAAACACCCTAACACAATGCTTATATACCAATGCACATGATTCCAAAATTTCCAAACACTCCTCGAGGGACGTAAATCATAAATTTACTGCCTCTCACAAACTAGTACTAATTACCGAGGTGCCACCTATCACAGATCAACATGATTTACTAGAGTGCAGTCTATCACAGACCTACACGACAAATAAATCCTCGTAAGGATAAGATAAACCAATCAATTCATGGCACCATCCCGTGACCCATCCCGATTACTACTAACATCGTGGCCCATCACGATCACCACTAATTATGAAATGCATGAGCATACTCTAACTCTTTCACAATATTCATTATGTAAATGTAGCTATTAAAATACTCATCTTTTAATACTCATTACACACTAATAATTTTTCATACTTTTCACAAAGCATATTCAAAACATATTATCTTCAATAAAATTCATATCATGTAGCAACACGTATTATCACTAAAGAATGCATCATCACATCAATATTAATCATCATATATTCACACATCAATCATACATAAATCACACATATAAGGTCTCTATGTTCAAACTAAAAATTTGAAAAGAGCACTTACCTTAGTTATATCTTTTTCAACAGTTATCACCACCACAATCAAACAAAGCGAAAAATCTCGTTCGTACTGACACCTTTAATCAGATAGTGTTTAACTTAGTCAAATTAATCCCTGAAACTTTAACTACCTTACAAATCATTTCTTACTCATAACCCCCTTAGAGTATATTTTACTAAAATAGTTTACAATGAGTAATGACTAATAGTATTATCAACCACAACACACTTTCAACATATAAAATATATTTTTAGAAATTAACATCATTTAATTTTTCAGTGAATTCACTAACAATTTTTTGAAATGTTTTAAATTATTTTTCTCAAATCTTTTCACACAACCATTAATTTTTCTCAAATTTGCCATAACTCATTTTTTTTTTCATTCCAAATAACTACATAACCAAACAAAAAATATCAATAAATATTTTTTTTAGTTTCAAGGTTATAACTCTTTGAAATAGTTTCATTCTTTTCAAAATATATTAAATATTTTATTTTTCTTTTCTTATCAACAAAGCTTGTATTTTAATTCATGAAACTTGCAATCTTTTTAAAAATAAATGAAATTCTAACTCAATACTTTAACCTTTACTTAATAAACTTGAAACTTTAATTAAAATCATGCAATATTTTTTTCCAAAAAGTTGAAAGTATATATATAAAAATTTGAAATAACAATTCACTAATTTTCCTTAAAACACAAATTCAAAGATTTAATAACCACATCTATACATTCTTGATCATCAATCATAACAACTATTTTTGGAAATGCATAAACTAAGAAAAGTCATTTTTCTTTAATCACAACAACAACATTAATATATCAGAGTTCTCCCCACCGCTAACTCGGTGCCAACAGTCTCGATTCCTTTTTGATACTCAAGGAGCTAATTATATAAACATAAATATTTATAACAATTTGTTCACAACTAAAATGTAACCAAACACAACAAAATTCCAAAATTATATATTTTTCACACACCAAACTTTTAAAACCAAACAATCTACATTATTTAGTTAAAACTAAATAAAACAAATATTTTCCAAATCAAACATACACACACTCAATTTTTTTTTTTTTTGTAAAATTTCAACTTCAGTTCAAACTCATTTATTTGAAAATAACTTATTACGTAACTCAAACACATCAAAAATCAATTTCTTTTGTTTTTTAACCATTACTAACAAAATCATCAACAACAACAAAAACACAACAACAACAACAACAACACAACAACAAATGATTTGTTAAAAACTCAAAAATTTCACTCATACCCCCAATTGTATAAAGTTTACGAATTTAGGGAAAAAAGGAGGTAGAAGTAAGTGTTTCACCTCAAATAAATTAGCTCACAAGCACCACCTTGTAGAGAGGAGCAACTTTCCTTCCTAACACTTTTTGAATGGAAGCTTAGATCTAGTAGAAAATGTAGATTTGTGTTTGTTGTTATTTTGTAAACACCAAGACCAATCCTTCTTTTTTTGAAAACAGAGAGAAATAAGCAAGGCGTGGGGATGAGGAAGGTGAAAGGAATGGCGTGGCATATGTTGGTTTCATGTGTATATATATATATAATTATCATTATAAATATATATAATTATCATTATAACATCTAATCACTATTACACATTTCGCATCACTCACCTTTCAATTTAATTTAATAAAAATATCTACTTTCATCGCAACTCAATTGACAGGTGAATTTTTCAGTAACAAGCGACATTTTTAAAATTTTGATTGGTAATAAATTTTTTGTAACTTAATTTAATTATACTCTAATAAAGAATTTTAATTGGTTCTCCAAAAATATATTACTAACTATAACAAAATAATACTTTGATACTTAATTCATAAGATAAAAACTTTGTCTTAAATTTAAATCTCGCTGTTGAAAGATATACTTAAGACTTTTATGGTCGGTATAAATCTCGCAAGTTTCACCATATAGATAGTGCATCCAAATCTTAAGAGCAAAAATCACTACAGCCATTTCCAAATCATGTGAGGGATAGTTTACCTCATGCCTCTTGAGTTGTCTAGATGCAAAGGCAATAACCTTACCTAGTTGCATAAGTACACAACTGAGACCAACTCTAGAAGCATCACAATAAACTGCATAACTTTCATCACCTAGGGGTAATGCCAAAATAGATGCTGACGTCAAATACTCCTTTAATTTTTGAAAACTTGCTTCACATGCATCAATCCATCGAAACTCAACTTTCTTCTGGGCCGACCTAGTCAACGAATATGCGATTTTAGAGAAATCCTTCACAAAACATCGATAATAACAAGTTAAACCAAGAAAACTTTGAATCTCCTTTACTGTGGTATGTATGGGTTAATTCTGCATTGCTTCCACCTTACTTGGATCAACACTTATTCCATTCTTAGACACAACATGACCTAACAATGCCACACTCTCTAGCCAAAACTCACATTTAGATAATTTGGCATATAATTGTTTATCTCATAAAGTTTACAAAACTAACCTCAATCGTTGCTCGTGTTCTTCTTTACTCTTGGAATGAAGAAAGATATCATCAATAAATACAACTAGGAATTGATTCAGGAAGGGTTTAAAAATGCAATTCATCAAATCTATACAAACTACTGGGGCATTGGTAAGCCCAAAAGACATAACTACAAATTCATAATGTCCATAATGCGTGCGAAAAGTTGTCTTCATTATATCACCCCCCCCCC
>NC_021164.2:25074474-25085978 GCF_000331145.2 Cicer arietinum | reverse complement strand
CCCCCCCCCTTAATCTGAAGTTGATCAAACAACTCATCAATGTGTGGTAAAGAGTATTTATTCTTTATAGTTACTTTATTCAATTGTCTATAGTCTACACACAACCGCATAAATCTATTTTTCTTCTTTACAAACAATATTGGTGCTTCCCAAAGAGAAGAACTTGGGCGAAACCTTTATCAAGAAGATCTTGGAGTTTCTCCTTGCACTCCTTAAGTTCTACTAGGGCTATACGATAAGGAGGTATATATATAGGATGAGTGTTAGGAACCAAGTCTATATAGAACTCAATCTCCCTATCAGGTGGCGACCCAGGAAGTTCTTCAAGAAAAACATATGGAAATTCACTTGCTATTGGAATTTTTTTCAAATTTCTCCTCAGCCACTTGTGTATCCCTTACCAAGGAAAAGTACGCTTCACAACCTTTTCTCATTAACTTGCTAGCACTCAAAGATGAGATTTGGTTATGTGGTACCAAACAACGTTCTCCTTGAAATGAAAAGACGGATTGTCCCAATATCTCAAATTTCACCATTTTGTTATGACAATCCAAAGTGACATGATGAAAAGCCAACCATTCCATACCCAAAATCAAATAAAAATCTATCAAGTCAATAACTATTAAATCTACTAGCAACACCTTGCCCTCAATTGCTATATCAAAAGAACGATACACTAACTTACCAAGCAAATTTCCTCCAACAGGTGTAACCACAACTAAAGCCTCTTCTATAGAAGATGAACATCTACTAAGTCAAGTAGCAAACCAGGAGGATACAAAAGAATGTGTAGCTCTAGGTTCATAAAAAACATGAGCATCTCTAGAACAAATAGAAAGTATACTTGTAACAATTGCGTTGGAGGTTTGAGCATAATGACGAGTCAAAGCAAACATTCGAGCCTGACTTCTTCCTATTGGTGTATGAGCTCTACAACCAAATCCTCTACCTCCCTATTGAGATGTCCCTGAACCTCTAATAGAAGAATTCCAACTTTGTCGCATGGATGCAAAATGAGCCTAAGAAGATGCCAATGTTGTTATTGTTGATGTATAACTAGATGATGGATGTGTCATGTCTACATGATAATCCCTCCTGATGTGACCTACTTGGCCACATTGATAGCACATCTTACCGTCTTTGGAAAAATTTCCAAAGTGAAACCTACCACAAATAGAGCATCGTGTAGCTGAAACACCAGAATGTCTCTAAGGGAAAGTGGATTGGGAAGCTGCTCCATAATCTGATCTATGAGACTATGACGCTGCAATGTCCCAGAAGATTGCCCGTTATGACCACCTCTTTGATACATGATTTTTTGTTGTCCCTAATAACCAAACCTAGATCCACCACCACGATTAGGATATCTACTATAAGATCCTTCAACCCTTTCTTTCTTCTATGAATCTTGTCTAGTACCTCTTTTTCCTTTGGTCGTTGCTCAATTTGAAGTGCCAAACTCAAAACCTCATCAAAAGTATAACAATTCGACCCAACGACATATCTAAATAAGTAATCCCTCAATCCTCTGATGAACCTCTTGACACACATTCCCTCAGTGATAGGGTAAGGAGTGTGTCTAGAGAGTTGTGTAAAATGAGCACTATACTATGAAACTATCATACCCTCCGTTTGCTCCAATCACTCAAACTCATGAGCTAATCCATATCTAACACTCTCTGGAAAAAAATGAGCCATGGGCAACTAAGAGAACTCTTTCCATGCTAATGGAGGTGACCCCACTTGTCTACCACGTGATACTGTATCAAACCAATCACGTGCCACACCTATTAGTTGAAATGATGCCAATTCTACTTCTCTTACCTCAAAACAACCCAATTCTCTCCAAAGCCTCTTTAGACTATCAATGAATTGTTGTGGGTCCTCAATCGCACTAGACCCAAAAAAAGTAGGGGGTTTAAGCTTCATGAAGTCTAGTAAGGTAACCTCAATCCCCCTCATTGCAGCAATCATCTGTTGCTTAATTTGTTTAACCTCTTGTTGACCAGTCGTTTGTTACTCAACTTGTCTAAACTCTAGTTGACCATTGGGATTTTCATGTCTTTGATCACCCTCATATTGTTTTTTGATGACAACCCCAACAAGTTGTTTCATAACCTATTGTTATCCTTACAAACCAGCGGCAAACTCTTCCACGGATGGATTTCCGCGCCTCCTTTTTTTGTAACAGCCCGACCCTTAATATTATCGCCACTGTTAATCACGACATTCTCGCTTCCTTTTTCCCTCGTTGGAAACAACGAGTTTTTGCCTTTAGTGGAAATCGAACTCGGTACTTGGGGGATAAGTAAAATCGTCCATTCAATCCCACTACCAATTGATCTGCATAAACTTCAGTGACACACTTGAAGGTGCAAACACGAGAAGGGAGGTTGAATTGTGTTTGCCAAAGTTAACAACTTTCTGATAATTTATAAATAAATAAAAAATTTGTTTAGTTTTGGTGACTTACTTGGAGTAGAAGCAATTGGATTCAGAGGCAGCAATCCATGAAAGCATAAATAATTTGACACGTAGATTTATCCTAGTTCACCATTAACTTTGCTATATCCAATCCCCTCATTCAGAAGGTTTTAATCCACTAATTCAAATACCTTGAATTACAGAGCACCTGACCCTCCTAGTCAGTCTTCCTAAACAGCCAGACAACCCCAGACTTTTTAGGAACTAACCACCTTGACCCTACAAGCCAAGTCTTCTTCTAACAACTTGACCACCTTAGATTGAAAAAGGAACTAAACCATTATCGGGTTGGATACAAAAGATTGGAACTTGAGTAGTTACTTCTAAAAAGCTGATGTTAATAATAGTTCTCACACTATAAAAAAAGAACACTCAGAAAATATTTCTAACTCGAACAAGTGTTTCTATCTTTGAACTATAAGATTACTCTTTTATGCCTTTCGATAATTTTCTTCTTCAACCGTGACTATCTTATTTATAGTTAAAATTTTGGCTTCAATTTAGTCCTTGTTTAATTCTGAATTATATTTTGTTCACATTGCTTTTGTAAATTCTTCAAATTGATTATGTTCCTTTTTTGTTTATATGGAGATTGTAATTTCTTCAGATTCATTCTATTCAAAATTTGTTCATATTGCATTTGTAAATTCTTCAAATTGATTTAATTCATATTTTGTTGTAAATAAATCTTGATCAAATCTTCTATAAATCTTGACCATATCTTCTTTCACACTCTTTAAAGTCAAATATATTGTTCTCATAAAATACTTTTTTAATCTAAAAACTCTAAGTATAAAATGAATTTGGTTCCAACAATCTCCCTCCTTTTTTATGATGACAAACTTTGTATTTTTTATAACAACTTTTCTTTGTATTTTTTTAACTCCCACTAAGTCTAAGTATCATTTTCTCTCCACTTTATCAAATATTTTTTCCCCTTTTGTCATCAGACAAAAAGACTTGAAAGTGAGACTTTTTTTTCTCTTTTATTTTATTTTTTATTTTTTTGAATAAAATGAATATAACATAATACATGAAAATATAAAAACTAAAGTAAAACTAAACTACTTTAAAGTTATAACAACATTAGTCAAGTATGAAGGTAAGATTTAAGTTTTTCTTGATGAAGTCAAATCTATCTTCAGGTAGCGGTTTGGTGAATTTGTCAGCCAATTGGTGTTTAGTGTTTACAAATTGAATGTTTAGTACATCTTTTTGAACAAAGTCCCTAATGAAGTGGTGTTTGATCTCTATGTGTTTAGCTCAAGAATGTAAGATAGGGGTTTTGTTGAGATAAATGACATAAGTGTTATTGCAACATATAGAAATATTGGATTATAGGATTTTGAAGTCTTCAAGTTGATGTTTCATCTAAAGTAGTTGAGAACAACATCCATATGCTGAAATGTACCCAACCTTTGTTGTTGACATTGCAATGGTGTTTTGTGTCTTACTAGACCAAGATATTAAGTTGTCACCTAAAAATGTGTAGTTGCCACTAGTGCTCTTTCTTTCAAGTTTATCTCCAACATAATTAGAATCACACTATCCACTAAGTTTGTAATTAGGAGATTTCTTATAGAACAAGGTAAGGTTGGTAGTATCTTTTAGGTATCTGATGATTTTCTAAACAATAGTTAAATGTGATTCCCTAGGGTCAGCTTGAAATCTTGCACAAACATACACTAAACATGATGTCAGGTATGGAATCGATAAGGTAAAGTAGGAATCCTATCATTTCTCTATAGGTTTTTTGGTCAATGTAACACCCCGATTATTAACAACGCGAGTGTATTTTTTTTTAAACAAATTCATAAAAACAAAGAAATAAAGAAGGAAATACTTTTGGATAAAATATTTAAGTCGTAACATAACAACAAAGTCAACAATATTTACAAGCAGCGGAATAGTTTTTGAAATAAAAATCCAAAGTATTTAAACATCAAAATACACCGGGTATATGAGTCCTATCAGACATAGCTCATACCCCTGGGGTAATCTCGGCAAACACCTGTACAAAAGCACTGCCCCAAGAATTTTAACTCCCCCACGTCAAGTGGTACATGGACCCATCAAAAGAAAATGTCAAACTGACAATATTGGTATAGGTACAGTCTTCCAAATTAAAATAAACCCAACCCAAATAAGAAAGACATCTAGTCCCTATATGTCAACCTAATCTGATCATTCTACAAAAAACTATACATCCCGGGTGATCTTCACGCGCCCCGCAAGATCCTCCGGACACAGCTCCAGTCAGGTATGTCAAACTACATTCCAATCCACATGGTACTAACCGGTGGGAAGATCCTGGTTCTAATCTGAGGGCAAAGCCTAGATTTCCACAATAGTTGTAAAGGTCACCAACCGAAATTAACAATTAACACATAACATTTAAGTTTTAAATGCACAAAATAACGTTTCAACTTAGCATGCACCTTAAAAGGGTTTCCATATGCCAAACATGCATAAACGAAGTTGAAAATGAAGTTTTAAACAAAATTGCACTGTCGTATTCGAATACAACATCTCTGTATTCGAATACAAGGCTGTTTCAGAAGTCACCAGCAAAAGCAGCATGTCTGAATTCGAATACAACCTTCTGTATTCGACTACACATAAGTCAGTAGCAAAAACAGGACGTCTGTATTCGAATACACATCAGAAAACTGCAAAAAACAACAAAATTAAGCTTTTAAAAGGGTTTCGAAATAAATCAACACTTACACACAAATCCTAACAATCAAACTTAGCAATTATAGCACAATCACCATGACAATTTGAGTTTCGAAAAGGTTTTGCAATCAATCACACTTATACACAAATCCAAAACATTCACACTTAGCAATTATAGCACAATCACAATGACAACTTGAGTTCAAACACTCAATTATAATCTTGAAACAAACATGACTCGCGTGCCAAGCACCCTAATGCAATGTGTATATGCCAAAGTGCATGGACTCGGAATTCCAATCAAAACCCTCATCGAAGGGCCGTAAATCATAATTGTACCGCCTATCACAGGCCGAAGTACTAAATTACCGAGGTGCCACCTATCACGGGTCAGCACGATTTACTAAAAACGTAAATCGTAAATGTGCCGCCTATCACATACTGGAGTACTATTTACCTAGGTGCCACCTATCACAGATCAACATGATTTACCAAAAATGTGTAGTCTATCGCAGACCTTACACGACACGACAATCCCCGCAAGGATAAGATGAACCAATAAATCACATGACATCATCTCGTGGCCCATCCGGTCACCACTATCACCATGGCCCATCCGTCATGTACAATGAAATGCATGAGCATACTCTGACTCTATCCACGATAATCATTAAGTAAATGAAGATATTAAAAGATTACCCATTTTTAATACTCATTTAACTCTAACGATTTTCACGACAATCATTAAGTAAATGCTGATATTAAAAGATTCCCCATTTTTAATACTCATTTAACTCTAACGATTTTCAAATTCCATACAGAGCATACTCAAACATTTATTTTCAACCACACACATCAAATTTAATCCATAATTTACATTAAATTCGATCAATTCAAAAACCACAAAATTCACACCAAGTTCATCATCAATCACCACAAATTTCCATAAAACTCAAACATAACACATGCCAAACTAATTTTCACAAACGACAACTCAAACACATCAAATTTCTTTTCCTCAACAACACACATAGATGAATCAAATTCGTTTTCCACGAAAACACTCATCAATTTCACCAAAAACCCAACTCCAACTTTCACCCATAAAAGCATTAAATTCATTTTCCCCAAATCTACACTTCAAACCCCACAAATTTATTTTCCACACCACCAAAAATAAGTCCCTAAATGCAAACTAAAAGTTTGGAAGGAGCTCTTACCTTAATGATAGCTTTAACGAGCAATTACGGTACCGCGATTTATTCCGGTAAAAACTTCATTCGCGTCGTCGCTTCCAAAGTTGACTCTCTAGCACGGTAGCAGAGTGATGAGCAACTTTCCCTTCAATCTCTTCGCGAAATAAAGCTTGGATCTAGAAGAAACGTGAGGGTTTGTGTTTGACGGTTTTGAAATCCCTAACACCGTTTTTCTTTGTTTTCGAATCAAACAAGAAGAATGTAGTTGAGAAATCTTTGTTTTCTAACCCACCAAGCCTTGGGTTTCTTTTCTTGAAGCAAAAGAAAAGCAAAAGAATAAGAATGGAGAAGGAAGAAAGATGGGGTTCGCGTGACAATCGGGAAGGAAGAAAACATTTTCTTTCCTCTGTTTCTGTTTTTCCTTTGTTTTCCTTTTCTTTCCTTTCTATTTCCTTTTCCTTTCTTTTCCCCTCCAAACATATATATATTTTTATATATATTAACTATAACTTAACAAATATCTAAAAAATATCTAGATATTTATTAAAATTACCATTTCACCCATAACCTCTTAAACCATTTGATAAAAATATCCACTCTCGTCGCAACTCAATTGACAGATGCAATTTTCAGCAACCCGAGATATTTTTAACCAAACTGCCTGGTATTAAATTCTTCGTAACTTAAATAAATTATTCTTCGACAAAAGATTCACCGTACTTAATCTAATTTATTTATCGATAAATAATTTTAATCGGGGCGTCAAAAGATATTTTTTGGCATTAAACTCACAAAATATCAATGACTTGGCTATAAAGCCTCAGAGTTCAATACCAAAATACACCAAATACATAAATTAGAATTTAAAACTATGGGTCTTACAATCAACTTTTTCGTTTGAATCATCTTTTTCAAGTGAACAAGTAGGGTGCATTGGTGTAGCCATAGGTTTGCAATCACTCATCTTAAACTTCCTAAGTAACTCTTTTGTATATTTAGTTTGATGAATGTAAATACCTTTTTGACTTTGCAGAATTTGTATCCCTAAGAAGAACTTAAGTTCTCCCTTCATACTCATTTGAAATTGAAGTTGCATCAATTTAGAAAATTCTTGATAAAGGGTGCCATTAGTAGATCCAAAAATTAATGTCATCAACATAAGTTTGAATAATAAGAATTTTATATCCTATTGATTTTCTAAAAAGTGTATTATCTACGTGTGCTCTTTCAAAGTTATTTTTAAGCAAGAAGTTACTAATTCTATCATACCACACCCAATGTGCTTGTTTTAGACCATACAGAGATTTTCTATGTTTAAAAACATGATTTGGAAATTCAGAACTTTCAAAATATGGGGGTTGTTTAGCATAGACTTCTTCACTTATATAACCATTTAGAATAGAGCTTTTAAGATCTATTTGAAATAATATAATGTTATTATTTTCAGCAAAAGAAAGTAGGATACGAATAGGTTCTGACCTGACCATTGGAACAAATGTCTCACTGTAATCAATTCCCTCTTGCTGACTGTAGCTTTGTGCGACAAGTCTTCTAGTTTGTCTGCATCTGCTTTCTTTGGTTCCGATAAACCCACACTATCATCATCTTGCTTTGGCTTTTCAAGGTCAAGTTGTTTATCATCCAATTTAACATGTATGGATTCTTCAACAATATGAGTTTCCCTATTAAACACTCTATAAGCATTGGATCTTTCAGAGTATCCAATGAAGATACACTTTTGAGATCTAGAATCAAATTTACTAAGATTAGCGTCAGTGTTTAACATATAACAAGTACAACCAAATTGTTTAAAATAAGAGATGTTAGACTATTTAGCTTTTCACAATTCATATGATGTTTTATTCAATATAGATCTAATTAGACTCTATTTTGAATATAACATGCAATATTAATTGCTTCAACCCAAAAGTGTTTTGCAATATTCATATCATTTAACATGGTCCTGGCCATTTCTTGGAGTGATCTATTATTTCTTTCTACAAATCCATTTTGTTGGGGTGTTCTAGGAGATGAGAAGTTGTGAGAGATTTCATTCTCATCACGAAAACTTTCAAAGAATTTGTTTTAAAATTCTCCTCCATGATCACTTCTAATTGTTACAATCTTAATACCCTTTTCATTCATTATTTGTTTGCACTTTATGGGATTCATCCTTACTTCATAAAATTTTTACCCATGTCCACTTAGAGTAATCATCTACTATAACAAAGCCATATTTCTTTCCACTTAGAGAGGCTTTTTTCACTGGCCCAAAGAGATCTATATGTAAGAGCTCAAGGGGTTTGGAGGTAGAGACTAAGTTCTTAGGGGTAAATGAGTTTTTTTATTTGTTTTTCCTTTTGACAAGTTTCACACATAATTTTAGTTTTGTAAATAAGTTTAGGTAGACCTCTAACTAGTTGAAGTTTATTCATTTTTTAAATTAATCTAAGGTTTGCATGACCTAATTTTTTGTGCCAAATTAGTTTCTCTTCATTTATTGACATAAGACACTTAACCTCTTATTTCTCTAGGCTAAACAGATTTATCTTATAAATATTGTTTTGCCTCTGGCCTGTAAAGAGTACAGATCCATCCTTATAACTAATTGCCTTGCATGTTTTTAATTGAAAATAATATCGTAATTATTATCACTTAACTGACTAATACTTAATAAATTATGGTTAAGACCTTTAACAAACAACACATTTTTAATAGAATGAAAGTACCATTACCAACTGTACATTGACCAATGATATGGCCTTTTTGCTTTCCTCCTAAAGTCATTGTGCCTCATTTGCTCAAAATTAGTTCTTAGAACATATACTTCTCTCCCGTCATATTTCGCGAGCATCCAATGTCCAAGTACCATTGTAACACCCCGTTTTTCAAAGCGAGAGTGTATTTTTTTTTTTTTAAAAGAAATTAAACTGAAACAGAGAAATAAACAAGAAAATGCCTTTGGATAAATAATTGAGTCATTATAATTTACAAGCAGCGGAAAAGTTTCTCCAAATATAAATCCAAAGCATTTACACAACAACAAATGGTACATGGGACCCATTCAAATAAGATGTCAAACTGACAATATTAGTATAAGTACAGTTTTCCAAATCAAAATACTCCAACCCAAAAAGTAGGACGTCTAGTCCCTATACATCAACCTAATCTGATCATCCTACCAAAAAACTATACACCCTGAGTGATCTCCACGCGCCCCGTGAGATCCTCCTAACGTAGCTGCAGTCAAGCATTCCCATCCGTAGGGTACGAACCGGTAGGATCGTCCTAACTCTCATCTGAGGGCAAAGCCCAGATTTCCACAATAATTGTAAAGGGTCACCAACCGAAATTAACAGATAACACATAACATTTAAGTTTTAAATGCACAAAATAACCTTTCAACTAAGCATGCACCTTAAAAGGATTTTCCATATGCTAAAAGTTCATATAATGCTTGCCAATTAACAATGAACTCAAAATGAAGTTCTCAAACCATCAAGTAATACATAACTGACCAAAGCATTGATAAATCAATTGAGCAATCGATTATCTAACTCAAAATAAGGACTTTTGCTGAGCCAATCGATTGCCAAATCGATTTGGTCAGTTCTGCTGAGTTTCTGCATGACCAAATCGATTTCTAAGTCGATTTTGTCAGTTCTGATGAGTCCCTGGGTTGCCAAATCGATTTCCAAATCGATTTTGGCAGTTTTGCTGAGTTCCTGCCTCTCTGCCAATCGATTTCCAAATCGATTTCTTAAAAGATTTTGAAAGATATATTTATACAATCGATTGGCAAATCGATTAGGTTAAAATAGTGAACTTCCTGCAACTCATCCAATCGATTGGGAAATCGATTTCCCTCATCATTTTTCCAAAAATTCATAACTAACTCAATCACATTCATACATAATCTCAAATCCTAACACTTAGCACTGATAACGCAATCGCTACAACATCATTAGTTTCGAAATAGTATTGCAAGCAAACATGTTATCACCAAATTCCAAAACATAACACTTAACATTTATAACACAATTAATACAACATCATGGGTTTCAAAATGGTATTGCAATCCAACATGTTATCACCAAATTCCAAAACATAACACTTATAACACAATTACTACACATACCAAATGAACCAACAATTCACAATTTAACAGGGTGTAGTCTCTCACGGACAAACACCTGTGCAGTCTCTCACGGACAAACACAATTCCCTAAGGAACGTAAGTCGTAAACGTACTACCTATCACGGGTCCGTACTGTTTACCGAGGTGCCACCTATCCCGGGTCTGCACAACTTACCAAACGTAAATCGTAAACGTACTGCCTATCACGGGCCCGTACCGTTTACCAAGGTGCCACCTATCACGGGTCTGCACGATTTACCAAAACATACATAAGTAAACGAGACATTAAGAGATTCCCCATTCTTAATTCTCATCTAACTTAAACCAGGGCGTAGCTAAAAGAAAAAGCGTAAGTCGTAAACGTACCGCCTATCACAGGCCAATACAGTTTACCGAGGTGCCATCTATCACGGGTCAGTACAGTTTACCGAGGTGCCACCTATCACGGGTTCAACATAATTTACCAAAATGAAATGCATGAGCATACACAGACATCATCCACGACAATCGTTAAGCAAATGCAGATATTAAAAGATTCCCCATTTTTAATACCCGTTTAACTCTAATGGTTTTCACGCCAACATTAAGTAAACGTAGACATTAAGAGATTCCCCATTCTTAATACTCGTTTAACTTAAACGATTTTCTCAAACACACATTAAGTAAACCGAGATATTAAAAGATTCCCCATTTTTAATACCCGTTTAACTCTAATGGTTTTCACGCCAACATTAAGTAAACGTAGACATTAAGAGATTCCCCATTCTTAATACTCGTTTAACTTAAACGATTTTCTCAAACACACATTAAGTAAACCGAGATATTAAAAGATTCCCCATTTTTAATACTCGTTTAACTCTAATGGTTTTCGAATTCCACACAAAACAAACTCAAACCTATTATCAGAATCCAATCCACAACTCACACCAAAACACATCAATTCATTCCTCCACAAAATCCAACCATACACACAACAAATTTCATCAGTATTAATTAAGAACACGTCAAAT
>NC_021164.2:25057948-25073734 GCF_000331145.2 Cicer arietinum | reverse complement strand
ATATATATATATATTAATTACTTTTAACAAATATCTCAAAATATCTAGATATTTGTTAAATTACCATTTCACCCGTAACGCATTAAATTCTTCGTAAACGATTCACCGCAGTTAATTTAATTTATTCATCGACGAAATATTATAAACTTTGGCTAAAAAGCCTCCGAGCCAAAATCCAAGATACACAAAAATACATAAAGTATACTTTAAAATTATGGGTCTTACAACCATGATTGGTGTTTTAACTTGATTATTGAGGACATCTACAACAAAGATGATTTTGTTCTTAGGTACCAAAATTTGGTTGGGACCTGGTTTGTTAGTCTTGAAAGGTTTCTTGTATTTCCTTGTATTTAACATAGGACAAGATAATTTGGAGTGACCTTTCTTAGAGCAAACAGTACACAAGATATCAAACGGAATAAGTTTTAGTTCAGTTACAGCTTCTTCAAATCCTATACCTCTTTAACTATTTCTACTAACTCCATATATCATGAAAGACAATTTTTTATTATTATTTCAAAAATCATTTATAGACATCTACTGATTCACTTCAAGAGTCAGAATCTGTGTTGGATCCATAGGCATAATTGGTATGAACCATCATAGCCAAATCTATTTGTTCATTGTCTGAGAATTCCTCAGAATCATCACATGTAGCCATTAGACTCTTCTTCTTGGGTTTGGAATCTTTCCTCTTGTGTTTCCCTTTCTCCATATTTGAACATTTTGACTTGATTTGTTCAGGTCCATTGCATCCAAAGATGATGATGCTTTTCTTGTCATATTTATCATAATTGCCTCTATTGGATTGCTTGAAATATCTTTGGAGAAATTCATTCTTTCTGTTGTGCCACATCTTTTGAATTTTTCTAGATATGAAAACAATCTCCTCTTCCTCTAAGTTCAAATTATGATAATATAATTCCCTATCCTCTGATTCTGATGTTGCCTTTAGAACCTTCTTCTACTTAGATTTCAAGGCCAAAGTCTTGTTCTTCTTCTTGGGCTCATCTTATTCAAGCACAATTTCATGTGATCTGAGAGAGATGATTAATTCCATCTTTAGAGTATTTGAATCCTTTGCTTCTTGAATGACAATGATCTTTGGTCTCCACTTGATTGTCAGACTCCTAAGAGTTTTCTTCACATGATCAGCAGTAGTATAACTCTTCTCAAATACCTTTAATCCTATGACCAGGGTCTAGAATCTGGAAAACATTGTTTCAATATATTTATCTTCTTCCATCTTGAACAACTCATACTTTTTGACTAGGAGGTTCGCCTTTGCTTCTTAAACTTGCTTGCTTCCTTCATAGGTCAGAATCAGACAATCATAAATACTCTTTGTTGTCTCCTTTGTTGGTGCACTTGTCAAACTCCTTGAAGGTGATTACATTTATCATGAATGTGAAGTAGCAATGTCAATTTACAAGAAAGGGGGGTTTGAATTGTAAATTCACCCTTTTAAAAATTCTTGTTAAAAACTTAAGAAAATAACTAAAAATTGATCTTGGTTGTGAAGACAGAAAACGAATAACGTTCTTGGTTAGTTAAAATCAGTCATTCAATTTATATATTTAACTTTATAATCAATCATATTGAAAGTAAATAGATAAGGGAAGAGATATCACACAACGATATATCATGGTTTACCCAACTCGGGCTAAGTGTTCAAAACAAAGAACTTTCGTGGTTTTATAGCACCTAGCTCAGATCAACTTTGATCTGTTACAAAGTTAAAACCTTTCCACCCATAAAGGAGTTCAATCAGGTCACCTATCAACCTTGATAGTATTTCTTACAATCTACCCAAACTATATTAAACTCTTATAGTTCGAGTTTTACAATAATGATAAGATTGTTTTGTTAGAATCTGAGAATGCTCAACGCTTGTTTGAGTTCTCATTCTTTGACAGAAAAATACATGAGAATGATTCTAAGAATCAAATGGAAAAAAATCAGAATTGATTTAATGTGTGTGAGTGAGAGAAATTCAAGTATTATTGAAATGAGTAATGAATTCTTTAGTATTTGAAGCTCTGGTTTTACCTTGAGCATTGACCTTCCTTTTATAGGCTTTTAGGACATTTAATAATGGTCAAAAGAGTTGTTGGTATGGCTCTTTCAGTTTTGACCAAAACCAATATATATGAATAAAAATATTGCAGCCTTTGAACACTTTGTCAAATCTGTTTGACTAGGCGTTTTTCTTTGTTCTTGATCTGATTTCTTTTATGTTTAATGATCCTTTATACCTCAGATATATTTATTAATGATATTGCTTCGATCTGGAGATTTGATTATGTTGAGACAAAATCCCAAATTAATGTTTTGATGATAATTAAACAAAACGTTAATTAAGAATTTTAATTATGATTCTAAATTTCTTGGTATTTAACATGCGTTTTTAAGTGTATTAAAACAAGATAGGTACCAAGTATTACAAAGCAGATCTTATTAAAATCAAGAAAGCAAAATCAACAAAACAAACAACGTTCTTGACAAATTTTTGGAAAACAAAGAACGTTCTCCACATCTCCCATAAAAAAGAATGATCTGATTTTAATGTAAAAGATTAGATCCAGGAAGTTGTATTCATTCCATATTTTCATCAATAATAAACAAGGATCAATGTAAGCAAGAATCATTCCAGAATTCAAAGGCTGAAAACCTTGCTTCATAAAATGCATAAAGCAAGACCATTCTCCAAGTCAAGCAAAAGCAAGTACAATTAACAGGTTGTAAAGGACTCTGTTGTTTGTACCTTCAGACAGACCTACACACGTGACTTAAAGCTAGTAATCATTTTAGACAACTGGTATGATCACAAGTACAAGTTAGTTCATCTTAAACTAATTCGAAGAACATTCTTGGATTTCAAGAACATTCATGGCTTCAGAATGAACAATCCTGCTTTATGGGATGATCTTATCCATTCACTTAAACATGACAGCTGGCCTACTTCCAACGGTTAAATGAGCTTTCATAAGCTCTCTTGAAGCCTATAATTGAAGCTTCACAATGAAGAACAAAACACAACTCAAAGTGTCAAGCAAAACATCAATCATTGAATCATACTCGAGCTTGTCAAAATCATTTTGAAGTTGAAGTTCCATTCTCTAAGTGTTTTTCAAATCAGTGATAACTGAGTTCTAAAATACATAATCTATTTGTCAAACAAGAGTTGAGCAATATCCAGATTCTAACATTCTTAAAATCATTACTTTGTAACTCAAGGCTATATTGTTAACATAGCTTGAGTAGTGTGTAAAAATCATTTTATGATTTAAAAGGTAGATTGTAAAATCCTTTCTAAAACAATGTTAGATAACCTGTGGAAATCCTTTCTAGGTAGAAAGATGGAGACTGTGTAATAGATCAAGACTGATATGTCAAAACCAAGATCATTCTTGCTTTGAGCACTTAGTGGAAAATCTCACATTTGTGAGGACTGGACGTAACCCATGTTGGGTGAACCAGGATATATACTTGTGTGATCTCTCTATCTTTATTTATTGTTTGTCTTACATTCAGTTTTTATATTGATAAATTGATATTCTTGTTAATTCGTGATCTTCTTGAAGTAACAATGTCGATTTACAAGGAAGGGGGGATGGTTGAATTGTATATGCACCTTTTAAAAATTCATGTTTAAAACTTAAGTAAATAACTCAAGATTGATCTTGGTTGTGAAAACAGATAACGGAGAACGTTCTTGGTTTTAACGAGAAAACGGAGAACGTTCTTGGCTTTAACGAGAAAACGGAGAACGTTCTTGGTTGGTTAAAATCAGTAATTCAGTTTATGTATTTAACTTGATAATCAATCAAACTGAAAGTAAATAGATAAGGGAAGAGATACCATACAACGATATATTCTGGTTCACCCAACCCGGGTTACGTCCAGTCCTCACAACCGTGAGATTTTCCACTAAGTGTTTAAAACAAAGAATCTTCTTGATTTTACAGCACCTAGTTTAGATCAACCTTGATATGCTACAAAGTTAAAACCTTTCCACCCATAAAGGAGTTCAATCAAGTCACCTATCAACCTTGACAGGATTTCTTACAATCTACCCAAACTATATTAAACTCTTATAGTTTGAGTTTTACAATAATGATGAGATTGCTTTGTTAGAATCTGAGAAGACTCAACACTTGTTTGAGTTCTGATTATTTGACAGAAAAATACACGAGAATGATTCTAGGAATCGAATGGGAAAATCAAAATTGATTCAATGTATGTGTGTGAGAGAAATTCAAGTATGATTGAAATGAGTAATGAATTTTCTTAGTACTTGAAGCTCTGATTTTTCCTTGAGCTTGACCTTCCTTTTATAGGCTTTTTAGAGCATTTAATGTTGGTCAAAAGAGTTGTTGGTAGTGCTTTGTCAGATTTGACCAAAACCAATATATTTGAATAAAAATATTCCAGCCTTTGAACATAATTTGAACTTTGTTGACTGAGTTGGTTTCTTTGTTCTTGATCAGATTTATCTTGTGTTTAATGATCCTTGAAGCTTCATATGTAATTATTGATGTTACAGCTTCGATCTTGAGCCTTGATTTTGTCCAAAACAGTTTGGTGAATGATTATACACTTCTGTAGAAATAAAGAGATCAATGCTGAAATTCTGCAAAAATGGAGATTGATAATCAATCTGGAGACTGGTCTGATCATTCTGGAGAAAGATGTTTGTTGTTGAAGATCAAGTATAACAAGCTGGATAATGTTTATCAGTCTGGGGGCTGATGTTGCAGGGCTGTCCAGATTGATCAGAATGCTGTCAAGAATGTTCAAATCTGTCTAGTCTTGCTAATTTGTGATCTTCTCTCTTTGTGATTTGAATGCCTTCTTTGACTAGAATGGTTCCCACTTGTTCCTTGCCAAGTATTGATAACATTAGCATGAAATTCAGAGGCAAAATCTTCTTGGAACTTATGAAGATTGATTGATTTTGGAGTTGTGACGATCATTCCACTACTGTCCAGATTGATCAGAATGCTGTCAAGAATGTTCAAATATGTCTGGTTTTGCTGATTCCTGATCTTCTCTCTTTGTGATTCGAGTAGTTTCTTTGAATCTAATCATCTCAGTTTGTTCCTTGCCAACTGTTGATGATATAGATGTAAAATCCAGAGGCTAAAACTTCTTTAACTAGTGGAGACTGATTGGTTTTGGAGTTGTGATGATCATTCTGAAACTGGAGAACATTCTCCGTTTTCCATATTTTACTAAGAATTTTCTCCTTTCTTGTTTGTTCAGATTTTGCTTTTCATGTTGATTTATTCTTGCTTTACTTGGATCCTATCTTTGATTAATACACTTAATCACATATGATAATTACCAAAACACTTAGAATCATAACTAACATTCTTAATTAACTTTTTGTTTGTTTTCATCAAAATATTAAATTGAGATTTTGTCTCAACACTTCTCTCTTTGTGATTCGAGTAGTTTCTTTGAATCAGATCATATCAGTTTGTTCCTTGCCAAGCTCTGATGATATAGATGTAAAATCCAGAGGCTAAAACTTCTTTTAACTAGTGGAGATTGATTGATTTTGGAGCTATGATGATCATTCTTGAAACTGGAGAACATTCTCCATTTTCCAGATTTTGTTAAGAATGTTATCCATTCTTGTTTGTTCAGTTTCTTGCTTTTTATACTGATTTCTTTGCTTTGTTTAAATCCTATCTTTAAATTAATATACTCAAAAGCACAAGTTAAATTAATATAACATTTAGAATCATAATTAACATTCTTAATTAACTTTTTGTTTGTTTTCATCAAAATGTTAAATTGAGATTTTGTCTCAACAATCTCCCCATTTTTGATGATGACAAACATGTTAATTTATAAAATTTAAAATAATTATCCCCCTTTGTCAACACAAAGAGGTTGGGGAATACAAAGGAAATGTATACTACTCATAGAAAACAATGAGTAGAGTCCAATTTTAAGAAAAATAACACTTTCTAAAAAACTCTCCCTTAATATTTTGAAATTGATATATTTCAAAATTCCAAAACACAAGTAAGATAAGATGAATGTGAACAAGAGAGAGTAAGTGCATATAGGGAAGCAAAAATAATATGAATGTGACAACAAGTCAAATATAATCCTTCTCTTTACAAAACATTCTTATGCTAATAAAGTTTGTGTTTTTTTCAATATTAATTTTTTGAAACGATCAAAGAGATTTGCTCACATAAAACAAAAGTGCTTTTAAGGATATAAAGAGGAGAATTTGTAGAAAATGATTTGAGTTCCATGTATAAATTAAGAAGTAATCATGATCAGGATATACCTTGATAAGATCCAAAGAAGCCCTTGAATTAACAAGAGTACAATGTGAATATGTGTTTCTTCTAAAGGAAACTTGAATGTCATTTATGTATTTCAGAGGCAAATCAATCATTGTAATTACACTTCCGATAGCAGCTTTGGTATATATCCTTCCAATTAGTTTTATCGTTCTCCAGCTTTTATGAGGAGAATGAAATTGATATTGTTTATCAATCTCGGTTTCCTAGGAAGCATTATGTTGTTGTTGTACAGAATGTTCATCTTCTTCATACTTTTCAATTCTTGTGCATTGAGCATGCCTTGTCCATGTATCAATGTTCTTTCTTGATTGTTGGATGATGTTCCTACATCATAAGTTAGTAATGACTTTGGTACCCATATTTGTTTGGGTCCTTGATGGTTAGTATATCTTCTTTTAGAAGGTTTTTTTAAAACTTGATCGCTTTTTAAAATAGCAAGTTGATTCTTGATGACCAATTTTGAGACAGTGGGAGCATTTAATTTTTTATCTTGGAATTGATTTCAGAATCTAGGTTTTAAGGGGTTTTAATCTTGATTTTGAAGAAGTTCAGCTTTATTTCAAAACTCGTTCAGCTTTATTTGCAGAGCGATCTTCCCTTTTAAAAAACCTTTTGCTTTTAATCTTTTCATGTCTTTTCTTAAAGTAGCAACCAAAAAGCTTTTGCTTTTAATCTTTTCATCTTTTTTCTTTAAATTAATATACTGAAAAGTACAAGTTAAATTAACATAACATTTAGAATCATAATTGACATTCTTAATTAACTTTTTGTTTGTTTTCATCAAAACATTAAAGTGAGATTTTGTCTCAATAGAATGTTCTAGACTTATGATGCATCTTGGATATCTTGTTTTGACATACATTCATCTCCTTTCTTGGAATTTCAATACCATAAGTATTCTTCAGAGCAATATAACCATCTTCCACAGAGTCACAAAGTTCAGGATCTTGTAAAATATAGAAACTTCTCAGTCTATCTTTCCAATATTCAAAACGTTCTCCATCAAACAGAGATGATATGTTGATGTTTGCTCTAGTAGCGTCTTCACTGAATCCAGACATATTGAACCCTTGGATCTTTTCTCAAACACTGTAAACACGAGAAGGGGGGTTGAATTGTGTTTGTAAAAGTTGACAACTTTTTGATAATTTATAAATAAATAAAAAACTAGTTTGATTTTGGTGACTTACTTGGAGTAGAAACAATTGGATTTAGAGGCAGCAAGCAATAAAAACATAAATAATTTGACACATAGATTTACCCTGGTTCACCACTAACATAGCTACATCCAGTCCCCTCATTCATAAGGCTTTAATTCCCTAATTCAAATACCTTGAATTATGGAGCACCTGACCCTTCAAGCTAGTCTTCCCAAACAGCCCGACAACCCCAGACTTTTGAAGAACTTTTTTCTAAGACTACTTTTTTTCTTCTTCTGTTTTTGAATGATTTTCTTCTTCAGCATTGAGTATCTATTTATAGTTAAAATTTGGGCTTCAATTTAGTTCTTGTATAATTCTGAATTGTATTTTGTTCAGATTGCGTTTGTAAATTCTTCAAATTGATTATGTTCATTTTTTGTTTAGATTGAGATTGTAAATTCTTCAGATTGATTATGTTCGTAATTTCTTCAGATTGTGTTTGTGAATTCTTCAAATTGATTATGTTCATATTTTGTTGTAGATAAATCTTGATCAAATCTTCTTCAAATCTTCTACAAATCTTGACCATACCTTCTTTCATACTCTTTGAAGTCAAATATATTGTTCTCATAAAAATACTTTTGTTATCATAAAAACTCTTCCTAATATCTTCGTCTGATATTGTTTCCTCCGTTTCTTGGTTCTATTTACTACACACTCAATGAAATCATTAGTGCAATAAATTGTTCTCACAATGTACCTTTGCTATCATCAAAACATGATGATGGAATTGTTCCTGGAATCGACTTGGTTCCAATAGATTCACCAATGAATGAGCTCTTAAACCGTTTGCATTGGAGCTCCCCTTGTTTGGGTAATTAAGTAGGCTTTGCATGTACACATTGCTTATTTATAATTTTGATAGTAGTACCTAATAAACACCTGATTACTCCAACACAACACCTAAAAATTATAATTTAATAGGTCTCATAAATAACTTTTTATCATTAAATTTCGCAACACTCATTTATTTTAATAAAATTTATTAAGCTGAGATCAACAAAAAGCAAAGAGGGAGAAAATCCTATACTAAGAACTCACCCAAATAGTCACCCCATTTTTCAAGGCCACAATGAGGTGTCTATTTATATTGGTGTTATTAACACTCAAAAAAAATTATAAGTTATTAGTTGAGAACGACCAACAGATGAGTAGGGTTTAGCTGATGTACATATAGTTGAACTAAGAATAAGCGAATATGAGTCAGTTGGATTTTTCTCAAGTTCAAGAAGCCCGAATGGGGTTGTTGAATTGCTAGAAGTCCTCAAATGCGCGTGAAAATTGAAAATTCAGCCATAGAGACTTGTGTCCCTTAGTTTTAACCACCACATACTTCTATTTTCACGGAGGTTGAAAGTGAGTGGAAAAGCGTGTGTGTGTGGAGGAAACTATTAGATTGCGAAATGGTAGGAATTACATGTCAAACGTGGAGTACCACGTACGCCCAGAAACAGACAGAAAGATGCACTATTTACAAGATTAACTGATTAAGGCAAGTCATGGTTAGATTTTAGTATCTTTGTGTATGAATATCTATTGTGTATCTCATTGTAGACACAATCAATTAAACTTATAATTCTTTTTTAGTAGCTCATAAAAAATCCAATCATGTACTTTATACTCTTTGAAAAAGTTAAAGAACTCATAACCAAAGAATATAATTCTTTCTTTTGCATAATAATTTAAAGTCAAAGAAAATCAATAGTTGAGAGCTATGAACCCTTTCGTTTTTTATAAGAGCAGCTAAACAAAAAAATCAAACTGCATTGTGGATGGCTTTAGTTGAAGTACTATTCTTGTTCATGAATTTATACAATTTCTTTTAATGTGTGAAAAAAATTCAAATAAATCGTTATTGTAAACAAAGTACTATTCTCGTTTTTTAATGTGCTGTCGATTTTTCATTACTATTGTAAACAAAGTGCACTTCAAATACAATATGATTTTAAAACAGAGTGCACTAGACTTATGAGTTTAATGAAAATATACATGATTTAAAAAAAAAACATATGATATGACATTTATATATTCAACTTTCTTCTTGTACTTCGATGACGAAAATAGAGGAAACGTACCCCCATTAAATTCTGTTGCTGTCAACCAATTAATCATAAATTTCTCAATGAATTTGGAAATAGTTCTTGCTTTGAACAACTAAATTGTACTTTATGAAATAATGTCCATTCAGAAAGCAATATATTTTTCAACCAATCCACTAATTGTTATCATCACCAACAACATTTCATTATTTGCCTCAAATTAAGTAGTGGAAGCCGGACAAATTCTGTACGTTCCCGCACATGTAATGATTCACCAATAACCACCATGCATTTTGTTTATATACAAACTCAAATTTCTTGAGTAATGTGGCAGACAATTGAGCATTATCTGCACAAGAGATTTCTTTAATTTCATGATTCAATTTTTTATACTTATTTCTTTTTTATCTTATGTTAACTTTCCAATTTTTCTGGTAAAGAGTTAGTTTTTCAGAGATTGACTAAGAAGAATGATCAAGTAAATACTAGATTGTTTAGTCCTAAATACCCTATTAGATATTAAATATAAAAGTAAGTGAATCAACAAAAACTAATTTATTTGATCTAAATTTCAATCAAATACATTAATTTTTATTGACTCTAACGTTTCTTATATGCAAGACTAGAGAAAGTATAATCTAAAATGTTGGTTGAAAACAACAACCAGCTGAGTTAAAGGTGTGTCCATGTCTAACTAGAAATTGTTGATAATGGAACTAGGCAACTCTTTCTCAATTCTTAAAAGCTTCCTTAAGGTCGTATGAAGGTTAGTACATGTCAAAATCACGTGAAATAAATAATTCAACCTCTTGAAGTTCATCTCATTGTTTGTGGATCATGATAAGAAATACGTCTATAATATATGGCACAATTAAAAAATAGTGGAACAAGTAAGTTTGGTGCAGAAAAATAACGTAAAATGGAAAGGTCAAACGTGAGATGCCACATAGACAGGGTAGCTACCCATTTTCACACACTACCACAAGTTTTGCGATTAACGACATTCAAAGCCGATTCTTTATAGGTCATGTTCATGGCCAATGAGAATGGTAAACCTCTTAATGTGTCTTGTTAGTCCAATAGAGTAAAAGTAGTACAATTGTCTTTTCTTTTGACACCTCTTAATATTAGGGGTGTCCGAGAGCCATTCCTATAGCATTTTAATTTTTGAACATTTCTTCAAATCTTCTTCCTACAAAATCATACACTAAACATTAAGTTTCCTAAAAAAATAAATAAATGACATCCACATTAAAAGTTAAAAGACATGAATCCTATATTTAAAACTAAAATTCTAATAACCCCTACTCCATAGACAAACAAATTATTATTTATATTTGATAAATAACTCCTATTTCTAAGAGTAATCAATTGTGAGATTAATTTGTATTTAGATGTATTGCAGGCGTATTTGTTTTTAGGTTATAACAAACATCCTCGAGAAAGTGAGTTGAAAATATTGGTACAGCTTATAAATATCACTCTTGCATATTTTAAAATTAACACATGTTTCACAATATTCTCATCTTAGAAAATGGGAAAATTTTATTCCCAAAATAGAAATGCTTAAATATGCATATAATCTAATAAAATATGCAATTTTTTTTTCTTTTAATTTCTATAATTTTGTTTTTGTTTTTCATTGTTGCAAACATATCACTTTTTTTGTTTTAATTTCTGTTGTTTTGTTTTAATTTTGACAAAATTTGTTCATATTACAATCGATATTTGGGATATGTGTGTAAATTTTTTTCCTTATATTGATCTATTAGAGGAATTACTAAAATTTAACATTTACTTATTACATGAACCAATGCCGATATATATGAACAAAGTTTGCATAAAATAATTAAATAAAAATTAAAAATAAAATATAATATATTTGCAATAACGGAAGATTAAAACATATTTGTTTTACATAAATTAAAAAAAAAAAAACATGTACCAAATGTATATTTACACCAAATAGAAAACAATTAACAAAGCTTTTCTCTATTTATTTGTTCTATTTTAAACTAAACAAATTTTGATTCGTTGTAGTATCAAGTAAAAACTAAAGAAAATAGTGATACACTTCTAATTCTATTATCATAAATTCATAATCATACATACTTTATTATCTTAAGCACAATTTTGCAATAGATTATGATACTAGTTAAAATAGAAAAATATTCAAAATTTTGAAAAAATTATAATCAGTATCAAACAGAAGTGGATTTAAAATTCACCAAACATCTACATGACATGTCTATTAATCCAAAAATATAATTAACATAACCATATGGAAGGAAGGATACTTGCATCATACGAAACTTGTTTGACCTGTTAATGGCTTAATTATATATTAAAGTGACTATCTCTTTAATATATCAAAACTCTGAAAATTAAGATTGATTTAGTTGATAAAAAATTGACGTATATTTAAGAGGTTATAAATTTAACTCTCGGTGTCAAATGAAGACCTCTTTAGTGGATAATCTGATAAACTCTTGAAATTGAGTTCATTTAAATTTTTTATTATTAAAGAAAACACTCCATTGTATATAAGTGAGGTTATCTCTAACATAGATTAAATTTTCATAAATTCTTTCTGGTCACTATTATAAGAAGAAAAAAAAAATATTTTCATAAATATTAAGAAATTTAATTATATGCAACTAATTTTTTAATTTAATACAAAATATAATTTTAATTTTATTAAATTATTTTTTTTCAATGTCAAATACTCAATTATCTATATTAAATTTCAATTAAATACATGATATATTAAAAATAACAGCATAAAATGCTTCAATATTTACTTATAATTTTGATCGAGATGTAAGTATATATATATATATATATATATATATATTTTTTTTTTTTTTTTTTTATAATAATAATTAGAGGGTGTGTTCTTGTCTTAATATTAGTCAAAATGAATAAAACAATACTCGATTAATTTAGAACTTCGCTGACTAATTCTTTTTGAAAAATTACAACAGAAGCGTGATGTTGTCAAATCGTGACTTCGTGAGCTAAATTGTTATGCTTTCACCACTATTTCCCTTGGAAAAGGCTTTATTCGAAGGCTTTATTCAAATCTATCCTTATGGAATAGAAAATAATATGTACATGCATGCTTTTATTATTATTATTATTCAATCTTGTTTTATAATACGCATTTCACAAGAAAATGTTGTCATGTCAACACTTCCCATTTAACTTTCATGCACTTCTATGGTAAAAAAAAGAACTTATCATGCACTTCTCATACATATTTTTTAATGTTGGGTTGTTATATTTGGTGTGTTGTCATTTCATCCATTTGGCTTTTGACAAATAGAGTTTGGGTGGTTTCTCCTCCATCATGTAATATTTACTAAACATATAAAAAAAAAAATTACATTGGAAATCAAAAACGACAACTTTGCAGATAATTTTTTTTTTAACTGTTACTCTAGAGTGTAACTTTCTTTAATATGCCGATAAATAGAAAACGAAAGGCTGTATAAAAAGATAAAGTGAAAAAATATACCAAAAAATTGAAAGGTTGCATTAAAAGATAATAAAATAAATTCTTAAGTCTTAACTCAATTGACAAATAACAATATTATTAGATTGAACGTTATATCTTAGATTCGAATCTAAAATATCAAAGTTAATTAATTAATTATGGTAGTATTTAATATCTCTTTTTAAAATAATAATAATAATAATAATAATAATAATAATAATAATAATAATAATAATAATAAACCTTTGTACTCTTGTTAATATATATATTGTGGTTTATATAGAAAAACTTTATCTTCTAATATTACGTATTAATATGTGCTAATATATAGAGTAGGGATTTTCTCTATTTCTTATAAAAAAAATTATAAGTTTTACTACTAATATTTTGAAGGTATAGGAGTCTAATTATACAAAATAAATGTCACAATTTTTAAAAAAATGTGCATTTAACTTAAACACAAAAAACTTTTGTGATAGAAGAAATGAAGAAAGCTAATTATGTGCAACGTAAGGAAAATTTATCTTACTTGCTAACTAATTGCTATGTAGTAGTTTATCAATGAAGAATTTATTTATTGGCCAACTTTCCGATACTTTAGAATTTGATTGAGTATAATACCAGATAATTAATTATTTAATAACATGTCATATTTTTATAATTAATTATTTTATAAATAGATCTAAAATTTAGATTGATTGTTTTATATGGATATCAATATATATGTTTTTTCTTGCATATCAAAAAATTTATCTTTTTGCATTAAAAATTTGTTACTAGAATAAAATACAAAAAAATAATTATTAAAAAGTTATTTTTTTTATTTAATTTGAAATTAAATATATTAATTTTTTAATTTATTTTTATATTTTATTTCAAAAAGAATAATTATCACGTGGATAGTGACCAAACTTGCAAAATCATGACCTCATAATGTCAACATTGAAAAGACATGATACACACTTAATTATATCTCGTACGTTAATTAATTAATGCCACTTCTTGTGTTCAATGTCTCACAGCTGGTGCCATTCAGTTTGAATCTTTTCAAATGTGAACATTTTATGCTTCCTCTATTTTTTATTTTATTTTTTAGAATGTCTCCTCTTATCCTTTTTATAAGGAAAATATTTAGTATATATTTAAAGTGAGAAAGAAATAGAGAGAATAATATATTATATAAATGGTTTCATAAAATAAAAGAGATAAAAATAAATAAAATATTAAATAAATGTATAAAAATTAAAAGTACAGACGTATACGAGCCAACAGTTGATGCATCTTATTCAAATGTCGATTTTCATATATATTATAAAAATTAAAGAAGTATACGTATACGGACCAACAATCGATAACTGTTGGTCACAACTACCACCAAAAAGCTCTAATGAAGATTAATATTTCAAATTCTGGAATGTGCATCTGATTCAAATGTCAGTTTTCGAATATATATATATATAGGAAGTATGTCAAGTGTCACTTGTTTTTATAATTACATTCAAGTGTCACTTAAATTTTAACTATACAACTGCATTTGATGATCATGATTAATAATTATTTAAATAACACATAATTATTTATATAATTATATTCAAGTATTAGTTAAATTTTAATCATATAAATGTACATAAATGATTAAAATTAAAACTTATTTAAGTAATATATATATATATATATATATTTTATTGTCTCTGTCAAGTTGTATTTCAATAATAGAACCGATTGAATATTCTTAAGAGGGTCTTTAATTTACCGTACAAATGGAATCTTGTTTGATCAATGCGTGTATTGTGTCACTCAACATGCATTTAAAGGTTGTATGTTCTTACAAAAAACTGTCGCATGTGTATTTTAAGTTCAGCGAGCATGGACTTAAAAATAAGTATATACTACAAAAATATTAATTTTAAAATATTAATATTAATTTTTTATGTTTTATTTTTATCTATTGTTGCATGAATCTTTAAATTAAAAGATAAGACCCATGTTAAATTTTTAAATATATATTTTTAAATTTTTGTTCAATTAATAAATATTAATATTGTTAAGTTAAAATATTATATTTTAATTTTGAATTCAAACCATTCATTTAGAGAAAATAATATATTATATAAATGGTTTGATAAAATAAGAGAAATAAAAAAAAAAGTAAAATGTTAAATGAATTTATAAAAATGAAAGATGTACATGTATACGAATTTGGCTATTGGTCACAACTACCACCAAAAAGCTCTAATGAAGATTAATATTTTTCATTTTAGAGTGTGCATCTGATTCAAATGTCAGTACGTATACGAGTCGACAACTGCTAACTGTTGGTCACAACTACCATAAAAAAACTCCAATGAAGATTAATATTTTCACATTTTATAGTGTGCATCTGATTCAAATGTAAATTAGTATTTCACATTTTAGAGTATGCATCTCATTCAAATGTCAGTTTTCAAATATATATATATATATAGAGAGAGAGACAGAAGGAGCATATCAATATCAATTGTTTTTATAATTACATTCAAGTGTCAATTAAATCTTGACCATACAATTGTACATGGATGTTCATAATTAAAAATTATTTAAATAACACATAATTATATTCAAATATTAGTTAAATTTTGATCATACAATTATACATAAATAATTATCATTAGAACTTATTTAAGTAACAGGTATACTCCATATATATATATATATATATATATATATATATATATATA
>NC_021164.2:25035499-25057929 GCF_000331145.2 Cicer arietinum | reverse complement strand
TATATATATATATATATATATCATTAAAACTTATTCAAGATGTGTTTCAATAAGAGAACGGATTGAATATTCTTAACAGCGTCTTTAATTTACCGTACAAATGGAATCTAGTTTGATCAATGTGTCTATTGTGTCACTCCACATATTAAAGGTTCTTATATGTATTTTAAGTTCAGCGTGCATGGACTTTAAATATGAAACTATATACTACGAAAATATTAATTTTATATGTTTTCTTTTGAATCTATTGTTGCATGAATTTTTTAATTAAAAGATAAGACTCATGTTAAATTTCTGAATATATACTTTTAAATTTTTATTTAACAAACAAATATTAATATTGCTAAATTAAATATTATATATATTTTAATTTTGAATTCAAACCATTCATAACTATGTGTATGAATTTCGAATAATCTGACAAAACAAATTTTGAATGTGTTGCCAAAAAGGTATTTCTTTTAGTCAAAAAAGTACTCCGAACAAGGAATAACTTAATCAAGGCATGGTGGGCAAGAAATACTATTTTAATCTCTTTCAAAGAAAAAAAAAAGCAATAACTTAATCAAGGCATGGTGGGCAAGAAATACTATTTTAATCTCTCATTGATATGTACGTCAATTACATAATTGCTCTCTACCGAATCAACATTCAACATATGATTAATTCTTCCTTCTTGAATTCGTGCATTTGTGTGTCCGGTCAAACCCTAATATCTTTGAACTCACACATCTGTTTATTGCCCAATCAAAAACCTAGTGAAATTAGGAGCATACGTTTATGTGGATATGACCTAATGGATCACATTGTTTACTCTGATCTAGTTGCAGATTTCCTCTATAAATAGAGGATTCTTCTTTGTTGGAAAATTAAACCAAAAGCTATCTGAAACTGAGGCTTTTCTCTACTTTTCCCCCTCTCTTTTTCACTTCTTCTCTTTCTTTCGTGTGGTAGTAGTACCATATTACGAGTGGCAGTCATCTGACTGCCATATTGAGGGTGTAATTCTAGAACGATTTTCTACGGTGCAGTGTATCTGCCTTTCATAATTTGGGCAGTTCCGCGAAATATCTTAAAGAGAGCAACCTAGTTCGTGACTCTACTCAGTAATATTTTCGGTGGCATGAATTGGTTTTAAAAAGTTTTTCAAAACTCAAAAACAACAATTTTAAAATGTTTCCTTATGTCATGTATGCTGACGAAATTACTGGGATAGGTTTTTCTGCTTCTGATTTTAACAAACCATTTTGGTTTGAAGGATGTCACTTCAAACGATGGCAACAAAAGATGTTATTTTTCTTAACCATGAAAAAGGTTACCAAAGTTCTAAAAGATAACATTCCTGTTGTTCCAAAAACAGCTAAACAACACAAAAAAGGATAAGAAAGCTGATGAAGTAACCCAATGGGAACATAATGATTTATGTAAGAATTATATTCTGAATGAACTTGCTGATGATTTGTATGATTATTACAGTTCCAACAGCAATACTGCTATACAGGTATGAGATGCTCTAAAGAAGAAATATGATATTGGGAAAGCTTGAGCCAAAAAGTATGTTGTTAGCTGCTACCTTAAGTATCAAATGACAGATCAGTGTAAGCTCAATCTCATGAAATCTAGAAAATTGCTCTCGAGATCATCTCTAAAGATATGTCCCTAAATGATCAGTTTCAAATTGTTGTTATTATTGACAAATTGCCCCCTGCTTGGAAAGATTTTAAAAATTATCTCAGGCATAAAACAAAAGAATTCCCTTTGGAAAGTCTGATAACCCGCCTCATAATTGAGGAGGAATCCCGTAAGCAAGACCAGAAAGATGAAGTTCTTCTTGTTGCAAATAATAAAAAGAAAAAATTCATCAGAGCAGTTCTGAAGTCAAACGACAAACAACTTAAGAATCAGAATCACACCTTAAAGAACAACAACAATAATGGGAACCCTCCTAAGGTCCCAATTATAATGCAGCAACCACCTCCTAGAAATGGCCATCTCCCACTTTTTCCCTGCTTTAATTGTGGGAAAGAGGGTCATATGGCACGCAAGTATAGGAACAAGCCAAACTCTGCTCAGCAGGCTAACTTTACAGAAGAGCAACTCATTGCTATGATAACTGAGATCAACCTTGTTGGTGGATCAGATGGATGGTGGATAGACATTGGCGCCTCATGCCATGTCTGTTATGATTGTGCTATGTTTAAAACATACACTACTGTTGAAGATAAGAAAGTGTTGTTGGGAGATTTCCACACCACTAATGTTATTGGTATTGGAGATGTGGAATTAATATTCACATCTAGAAAGACCTTAATTCTAAAGGATGTGATGCACACTCTAGAAATAAGGAATAATCTGGTTTTTGGTTTTCTTCTTAATAAGGCAGAGTTTACTCAATCTATAGGGGCATATTTGTACATCATTTCTAAAAATGGTATTTTGTTGGAAAAAGGGTACGCCACTGATGACATGTTTAAATTGAATGTTGAAATCAATAAAAATGTTTCCTTCTACTTACATGTTGTGTGATTTTAATATTTAGCATGCTAGACTCTGTTATATGAACAAACGTGTGACTTCAAACTTAAGTAACTTATGCTTAATTCCAAAGTTATCTTTAAGGGATTTTGAAAAATGTGATTTTTACAGTCAAGCTAAAATAATTAAGAGTTCACATAAATCAATAGTTATAAAATCTGAACCTTTAGATTTAATACACTTTGATTTATGTTTTGACTGTTTGCTATGTTTTGAATAGAGTTCCTAAATCTAAAAATAAAACATCTCCTTATGAGATAATGAAGAAAAGACAACCAAACTTGTCTTATCTTTGAACACGGGGTTGTTTGGCTTATGTAAGGATCCTCGATCCCAAGCGAATTAAACTCGCTAGTAGAGTCTATGTGTAACACTCCGATTTTTAACAGCGCGAGTGTTTTTTTTTTTAAACAAATTCATAAAACAAGACATAAAGAAGGAAATACTTTTGGATAAATATTTAAGTCGTAACACAACGACAAAAGTCAACAATATTTACAACCAGCGGAAATAGTTTTTGAAACAAATATCCAAAGTATTTAAACAACAAAATACATCGGGGCTATGAGGCCTATCAGACATAGCTCATACCCCTGGGGTATTCTCAACAGACACCTGTACAAAAGCACTGCCCCAAGAATTTATCTCCCTCGCGTCACATCAAAAAGTGGTACATGGACCCATTAAAATAAAAGTCTAGCTGACAATATGACGTATATGTACAGTATTCCAAATTGAAATAAATACATCCATGAAAGAAAGATATTTATCCCCTATACGACCATCTAATCTGATCATGCTTCAAAAAACTATACAACTCGAGTGATCTCCACGCGCTCCGCAAGATCCTTCTGACACAGCTCCAGTCAGGTGTGTCCAACCTACCTTTCCATCTACAGGGTACTAACAAGTAGGAAGATCCTGATTCTCATATGAGGGCAAAGGCCATATTTCCACAATAATTGTAAAGGGTCACCAACCGAAATTAACAATTAACATATAGCATTTAAATTTCAATGCATAAAATAACCTTTCAACTTAGCCTGCACCTTGAAAGAGTTTGCATATGCCAAACATGCATAAACAGAGTTGAAAAATAAAGTTTTAAACAAAATTGCACTGTCGTATTAGAATACAGCATCTCTGTATTCAAATATAAGGTTGTTTCTCAGCATAGCTATATTCGACTACAGCCTTGTGTATTCGACTACACATAAGTCAATATCAAAAACAACATAGTTGTATTCGACTACAACCTTGTGTATTCGACTACACAGAAGTCAGTAGCCAAATCAGGATGGTTGTATTCGACTACAACTCAGTGTATTCGACTACCACATCAGAAACATGCAGAATTCAGTTTTGAAAGGTTTCGAAAAGGTTTCGCAATCAATCCACACATACACACAAATCAAACAATCACACTTAGCAATTATGGCACAATCACAACAACAATTTGAGTTTACACACACAATCATAACCTTGAATCAAACATGACTCGCGAGGTTTCGCAATCAATCAACACTTGCACACAAATCCAAACAATCACACCTAGCAATTATGTCATAATCACAACAACAACTTGAGTTTACACACGCAGTCATAACATTAAATCAAGCATGACTCGCGTGCTAATCACCCTAATGCAATGCGTATATGCCAAAATGCATGGACTTGGAATTCCAAACCAAACCCTCATCGAAGGGGCGTAAATTATAATTGTACCGCCTATCACAGACCAAAGTACTAAATTACCGAGGTGTCACTTATCACGGGTCAGCACGATTTACTAAAGTGTAGCCTATCACAGGTCTTACACCTTAATTCCAAACAAAAACCCTCCGTGAGAAGCGTAAATCCTAAACGTACAGTTCCTCACGAACAAACACGAGTGCAGTCTCTCACGGACAAACCCGATTTTCTAGGGTGTAGTCTCTCACGGACAAACACCAGTGCAGTCTCTCATGAACAAACACGATTCACTAGGGTGTAGTCTCTCACGGACAAACACCAGTGTAGTCTCTCACGAACAAACACAATTTACTAGGGTGTAGTCACTCACGGACAAACACTAGTGCAGTCTCTCATGGACACAAACGATTCACTACGGTGTAGTCTCTCACGGACAAACACCAGTGCAGTCTCTCACGGACAAACACAATTTACTAGGGTGTAGTCTCTCATGGACAAACATCAGTGCAGTCTCTCACGGACAAACACGACTCACTAGGGTGTAGTCTCTCACGGACAAACACCAGTACAGTCTCTCATGGACAAACACAATTTTCTAGGGTGTAGTCTCTCACGGACAAACACCATAGTTAAATCCTCGTAAGGATAAGATGAACCACTCCACTCGTGGAACCATCCCGTGGCCCATTGCAGTCACCACTTAACATCGTAGCCCATCTCGGTCACCACTTAAACATCGCGGTCACCACTTAAGCACATCTCAACGCACCTTAAAAATACATATAGCAGTTTTGAACACATAATCACATCAAAACTTAATCACCAAAACATCACACATAATCACACCACAATCATTCATAATATCAATTATGAGCACATAATCACATCCAAATTAATCTCCACAAATTCACTCATTAACCACATCAAATGTAATTCAACAATTCACCCATCACTTTCAATTTTCTCAATCTCCACCAAATTTAATCCACAAATCACCCATATTACAACTCCACATATTTTAACCATAATTCACCCATTAATTTCCACAATTTCAAACATAATTTTACACCAAATTAATTTCCACAAATCACCCCTCAATCACTTCAAAACAATTTCCTCAACCACACTTAAATCACCTTAAATTCATTTTTCACAAATCCACATATAAAACACCTCTAAAAAATTCATAATATTAATTATGAACACATCAATCACAACAAACATAAATCATCACAAACCACACCGAAAACAAATTCCACTAATTCACACATAGCCGAATTAAATTCATTTTCCACAAATTCACACCTCAAATACATCAAATTTCTTTTCCACGATCTCACATGTAAGGTCCTAAATGCAAACTAAAAGTTTGGAAGGAGCCCTTACCTCTGTTGTAGCTCTAACAAGCGATTACGGCACCGCGATTAATTCCGGTAAAATTCCCGCTCGCGTCGCCGCTTCCAAAGTTGGCTCACTAGCACCCTAGCGGAGAGATGAGCAACTTTCCCTTCTATCACTTCTCGAAACGAATCTCAGAAGTCGAAGAAAAGTGGAGGTTTGTGATTGACGGTTTTGAAAACCTCTAATACCGTTTTCCTTCATTTTCGAATCAGGGAAGAAGAAAGAAGACGAAGAGATGAAGTCGAGTAGCAGAGAAATGGTTTTCTTTCACTAAATTGGTTTTCTTGAAGCCAAAGAAAGAAATTGGAAATGGAAGGAAGAAGGAAGAAGAAGGAATGGGTTCGCGAGGCCGGGAAACGATTCAACTTTTCTTTCTTTTCTTTCCTTCTCACGTTTTCATATATATATATATATAATCAAACAAAAAAATATCTAAAAACTCTTACTGGCATCGCTTTACTCACATCTCAAAATATTTTGGTAAAAATATCTACTCTCGTCGCAACTCAATTGACAGATAAATTTTCAGCAACGAGTGATATTTTTAACAAAATTGTCTGGTATTAAATTCTTCACAACGTAACTAAATTATTCTTCGACAAATAATTTTAATCCAATTTCCAAAAATATATTTTTGGCATTTAACTCAAAAAATACCAAAAACTGGGCTAAAAGCCTAAGAAATTCAACATAAAATACCCCTAAAATTGTACAATTTAGGATTTAAAATTAAGGGTCTTACATTACTACCCTCCAAAAATAAGTTTCGTCCTCGAAACTTAAGTAAGAGTAATAACCGCACCCGGTTTGCACTCAACTCAACATACATGATAGATCTTGCTTCGTCATACTTTCGTGAAGAAAGTGTTGTCTATCCTTTCTCATAGATACTTAATAACTCTACACACTACCATAGTCGGTATGACTCGTCCGTTACTTTCAACATGATTTTGTCTACAATCAACAAAAGATTAAGGCTGATTAGTTCCTCAATTTTTCAATAAATAGTCAACAACCATGATGGTGGCTTAGACTATCTTAACCGAACTGTAATAACGCTCTTTTCGACTTGCACTTAAGGTTATTCTAATGCACAAGCGGTCCAAAAAACTTCTCAAGGTCCACTGAGTTTCCCGTATTTTCCTATAAATTTGCTCTTATTGACGAATTTCAATCGCCCAAAACTATGTCACATAGCCTCATATACGTCCACCTTGTACGAAACATCCATTTGGTACCAAACCGAAACACTAAGTATGACACCGACACATTGAGTACAACCAATCATTACCTAATGATACGACATCCAATCCATACCAAAAATGATCTCGAGTGATTGTAGAGGTAAACAAATCAAATTAATCAAGAAATCTCTATTCTGGACAGTTACTTGGCAATGTAAACATGCAATATTTTCAGTCAAAGTCTTAGCAGGCGTAGAAACAACCAAATCAAAAGGTAGTGACGACACAAAAACTTCCAATGGGTTGCCCCCGAATCAGAAAGTGCAGTTAAAGGGTTACATGTAATCTCACAGTCACGTTGAATCAGATTGCTAGATGGATTTCCAGCTTTAGCACCCACGTAATAAACACGTCCTCTAACAGTAGGAAAAGTAGTCCTAGTTACATTCACTATTGGTTCCACCTTTTGAGCCTTGCAACTCTTTGCAAAGTGCCCTGGTTTTTGGCAATTGTAGCAAGTAGGACTGTTAAAGGTACAAACATTAGCATAATGTCCCTCTTCTCCACATCGGAAACATCGAATCACTTGTTCCTCTTGTCTCCCAAAGTCTTGGTTCCCCGGGTGATTATGTTCCCTGTTGCAGTTCTGTGGTCGGTCATAGGACTTAGCAACTTGTTTTCCTTTGTTGTCCTGTTGGTTCACCCGAATAGGCCCTCCCGAATTAAAATTTCCTCCTCGATTGGCCCTTTTTTTCTTCATATCCTCAACCTCCCTACATTTTTCCACAAGAACTTGGAAACATTGAATTCCCAATGGCAAGACAAAGTCTTGAATCTCATACCTCAGTCCATCTTGGAACGATGACACATAAATTGTTCATCAACCTCTACACAGAAAAACCTGAAATGCTTTGACAACGATTCCAACTTAGCGGCATATTCACCCACAATCATGTTCCCCTGATGAAGTTTTAGAAAATCATCACCCAGTTTAGTCCTGGTACTCATCGGGAAGTATTTGTCTAAAAAATTTCTCTTGAATGATTCCCAGTTCACCTCCTCGTCAGCTGGTCCCATCAACAACGTTGCACTCCTCCACTAGTACTCAACATCCCCTAATAGCATATAAGTGGCATAGTTGACCTTCACTCCAACCTGATAGTTAATCATCTCAAAGATCTTTTCCACTTCTTGGATCCACTGATCCGCTTTCTCTAAATTCTCATCACCCTTAAACTCGGGAGGATTGTAACGGCGAAAATCTTCCAATCCTCTTGACTCAGCAGCACGAATCTCTTTTCTAGATTTCGTAGAGTCTTGACAGCAGTCTGTACAGCAACAGAAGCAACCATGTTATTCATAGCTTCCGCCATTTGATCATCCCTATTAACGTTGGCTCTTGGAACATCATTCCTTTTTGGCAGCATGGTTTTCCTATAAGACCATCATCAAGGAGAGTCTTAACACCATTTCAAATAATTCCAAAACTAACTTCCGACTACATCAATACATAATAACTATACCTAACCCGACAACTCAAACAACTTAACCCGATGCACGATCAGATAACTACTCCCAACCTACACGTGGACCTACAATCTATAATTGAAAGCTCTACAACCCCAAAGAAATCCAAACCAAAGCTCTGATACCACAATTGTAACACCCTGATTTTTAACAGCGCGAGTGTATTTTTTTTTTAAAACAAATTCATAAAACAATAAATAAAGAAGGAAATAATTTTGGATAAATATTTAAGTCGTAACACAACGAAAAAAGTCAACAGTATTTACAAGCAGCGGAAATAGTTTTTGAAATAAATATCCAAAGTATTTAAACAACAAAATACACCGGGGATATGATGTCTATCAGACATAGCTCATACCCTTGGGGTATTCTCAGCAAACACCTGTACAAAAGCACTACCCAAAGAATTTTAACTCCCCCACGTCACATCAAAAAGTGGTACATGGACCCATTAAAATAAAAGTCTACCTGACAATATGAGGTATAGGTTGAGTCTTCCAAATTGAAATAAATACATCGATGAAAGAAAGACATCTATCCCCTATACAACCATCTAATCTGATCATGCTTCAAAAAACTATACGACCCGAGTGATCTCCACGCGCCCTACAAGATCCTCCTGACACAGCTCCAGCAAGTGTGTCCAACCTACCTTCCCATCTATAGGGTACTAACCTGTGGGAAGATCTTGATTCTCATATGAGGGCAAAGCCCAGATTTCCACAATAATTGTAAAGAGTCGCCAACCGAAATTAACAATTAACATATAACATTTAGATTTCAATGCATAAAATAATCTTTCAACTTAGCATGCACCTTGAAAGGGTTTGCATATGCCAAACATGCATAAACAGAGTTGAAAATGAAGTTTTAAACAAAACTGCATTGTCGTATTCGAATACAGCATCTCTGTATTCTAATACAAGGCTGTTTAAGAAGTCAGTAGCAAAAACAACATAGTTGTATTCGACTACACAGAAGTCAGCAGCAAAAATAACATAGTTGTATTCGACTACAGCCTTGTGTACTCGACTACACAAAAGTCAGTAGCCAAATCAGGACGGTTGTATTCGACTACAACTCAGTGTATTAGACTACCAGATCAGAAACATGCAGAATTCAGTTTTGAAACGTTTCGAAAAGGTTTCACAATCAATCCACACTTAAACACAAATTCAAACAATCACACTTAGCAATTATAGCACAATCACAACAACAATTTGAGTTTACACACGCAATCATAACTTTGAATCAAAAATAACTCGTGAGGTTTTGCAATCAATCAACACTTGCACACAAATCCAAACAATCACACCTAGCAATTATGTCATAATCACAACAACAACTTGAGTTTACACACGCAATCATAACATTAAATCAAGCATGACTCGCATGCCAAACACCCTAATGCAATGCGTATATGCCAAAATGCATGGACCCAGAATTCCAAACCAAACCCTCATCGAAGGGGAGTAAATCATAATTGTACCGCATATCACGGACCAAAGTACAAAATTACCGAGGTGCCACCTATCACGGGTCAACACGATTTACTGAAGTGTAGCCTATCACAGGTCTTACACCTTAATTCCAAACAAAAATCCTCCGCGAGAGGCGTAAATCTTAAACGTACAGTTCTTCACGAACAAACATGAGTGTAGTCTCTCACGAACAAACACAATTTTCTAGGGTGTAGTCTCTCACACACAAACACTAGTTCAGTTTCTCACGGACAAACACGATTCACTAGGATGTAGTCTCTCACGGACAAACACTAGTGCAGTCTCTCACTGACTAACACTATTTACTAGGGTGTAGTCTCTCACGAACAAACACCAGTTCAGTCTCTCACGAACAAAAACAATTTACTATGGTGTAGTCTCTCACGGAAAAACACCAGTGCAGTCTCTCACGGACAAACACAATTTTCTACGGTGTAGTCTGTCACAGACAAACACCATAGTTAAATCCTCGTAAGGATAAGATGAACCACTCCACTCATGGAACCATCTCGTGGCCCATCGCGGTCACCACTTAACATTGTAGCCCATCACGGTCACCACTTAAACATCGGGGCCCATCGCGGTCACCACTTAATCGCATCTCAACGCACCTTAAACATATATATATATAGCAGTTTTGAACACATAATCACATCAAAACTTAATCACCACAAAATCACACATAATCACATCACGATCATTCATAATATCAATTATGAGCACATAATCACATCCAAATTAATCTCCACAAATTCACTCATTAACCACATCAAATTTAATTCAACAATTCATCCATCACTTTCAATTTTCTCAATTCCCACCAAATTTAATCCGGAAATCACCCATATTACAACTCCACATATTTTAACCATAATTCACCCATTAATTTCCACAGTTTCAAATATAATTTTACACCAAATTAATTTCCACAAACCACCCCTCAATCACTTCAAAACAATTTCCTCAACCACACTTAAATCACCTTAAATTCATTTTTCACAAATCCACACATAAAACACCTCTAAAAAATTCATAATATTAATTATGAACACATCAATCACAACAAACATAAATCATCACAAACCACAGTTCAAAGCACACTGAAAACAAATTCCACTAATTCACACATAACTGAATTAAATTCATTTTCCACAAATTCACACCTCAAATACATCAAATTTCTTTTCCACAATCTCACATTTAAGGTCCTAAATGCAAACTAAAAGTTTGGAAGGAGCCCTTACCTCCGTTGTAGCTCTAACAAGCGATTACAGCACCGCGATTAATTCTGGTAAAATTCCTGCTCGCGTCGTTGCTTTTAAAGTTGGCTCACTAGCACTGTAGCGGAGAGATGAGCAACTTTCCCTTCTATCACTTTTCGAAACGAAGCTCAGAATTCGAAGAAAAGTGGAGGTTTGTGTTTGACAGTATTGAAAACCCCTAATACCATTTTCCTTCGTTTTCGAATCAGGAAAGAAGAAGGAAGACGAAGAGATAAAGTCGAGTAGCAAGGAAATGTTTTTCTTTCACTAAATTGGTTTTCTTGAAGCCAAAGAAAGAAAAAGGAAATGGAAGGAAGAAGGAAGAAGAAGGAATGGGTTCGCGAGGCTGGGAAACGATTCTGCTTTTCTTTCTTTTCTTTCCTTCTCACGTTTTCAGATATATATATATATATATATATATATATATATATATATATATACACTTAAAACCAAACCAAACAAATATCTAAAAACTCTTACTCACATCTCAACTATTTTGAAAAAAATATCTACTTTCTTTGCAACTCAATTGATAGATAAATTTTTAGCAACGAGTGATATTTTTAACAAAATTGTCCAGTATGAAATTCTTCACAACGTAACTAAATTATTCTTTGAAAAATAATTTTAATCCAATTTCGAAAAATATATTTTTGGCATTTAACTCACAAAATACCAAAAACTAGGCTAAAAGCCTAAGAAATTCAACATAAAATACCCCTAAAATTGTACAATTTAGGATTTAAAATTAAGGGTTTTACACTATGAATGCAGTAAACAATAAAGCTATAGGTTTAATGACCTAAATGCAAAAGTGATCATAGAGTCAAATGATGTTGACTTCTATGAAAATAAACTCTCTTTCAAATCGAGAAATAGTGGGGGCAGTGAACCAAATCACATTCATGTTACAAGAAGCACTAAAAGCAACAAATAAGGCAAAATAGAAACTCGAAGAAGTAAGAGAGTAAGAGTTGGTAAAGATTATGCACCCGAATATACGACCTTTAATTTAGAAGAGGATCATTCAAATCTTAAAGAGGCTTTGTAATGACTCTTCATCATATGCATATTCTTCATTGTTTTTAGTCTTATTTATCTTTTATTCATTAGTTAATTTATGGAGTTATATTATATATTTTGTTAATTTTATTTCTGTTCTTTAATAAAATGTTTATGTTCTTATTTCCTTGATTAAGTAGAGATTTTTGGAGTTTTGCGTTGTTACTTTGTATTAATGCAGTGTTGAATTTTGGTGAGAAATCAACATGACATATGTGGAGTATTTCAGCCATATCGCACGTTTTAGATGTCCAATTGGAGTCAAACCAAATGCAAATGAAACCTATGATCCATAGCTACAACTTGCATGAAGACCCCGAAACCAAATTCGTACTCCAAAAAGGAGAAACATGTACTACACTTCAGACAAAAGATGTTGTGCGCTTGAAGCGCGCCTGAAGCGCAATTCGTGCTGAAGCCACTGTCAATCCGCGCCTGAAGCACGCGACGTGTAACAAAGCAAATTGATACTCGCTTTTCTCACTTTTGGGGGATCTTTTTGACTATTGGAAAGTTAGGAGACTTGTGCCCTAGCATAGAAACTCAAAGACGTCTGTTTCTAACACCATTGGAGCAATTTTATCAAGAATCATTCATGAATCTTACCTGTAATTCTTCTCTAATCTATGTCTTTTCTATCTCTGTTATGAGTAACTAAACCCTATTTGTTAGGGATGAGTGTAACAAGATGAAACTCTTATTTTCTGATTTGATTTCTAGTTATATGAATGAATTTATTGAATTATTTTTCTCATCTCTGTGCTTAATTCTTTTTATTACTTGATCAACATTAAAATGTTCTACGATTCGTATTTTGAAACGGAAGTGGACTTTACGAATGCTTGAGATGAGAAATTCATGAATTTGTAGTCTAGACATAGGTGCAGGTCATGAAACCAATTAAATTAGTTGCAAAGCAATAATTTATAAGAGAATTTCTATACAGTAATGCTTAATTTTAATCTTAAATCTACTAAGGAATTAGAGGTTACTTTGGAATTAAAGGTTATGTCACTAAGACATTAGGGCAAGAATAATAAAGAGAATTCAGTAATAATTCAATAAAGGAATTCAATAACTAGGATCAAATTAGACACCAAGGTTGGATTCGAAGTGAAACTCATCCCTGACATTTTTCCCAATTTATAAAGGATCAATTTTACTACTGCTGTCAATTTTAAATATTATTTCAATCAACTTAGGAACTTTTTGTTCAATTTTAGTAACTAAATATAATTCAATAGTAAAACGCAATCCTTGAGTTCGACACTCGGTACTACTGTTTTATTATTACTTGCAACGATTTAGTACACTTGCTGAAACGCTATCAATGGTGAAAGAGAAGTATGAGGAAAAGTAAAGGTAAAAGTAAAGAGAGGAAACGCATAAAAAATTTACACTGATACCATGTTATCTTGTGATAATTGAAAAAAGAATATGATGAATATACCTCATATTAATTGTTATGATTATGAAAGAACTAATTGATATTTACAATAGAGATTCCCTAATTTATATAGGAGCTATCAAACTTAACTTCCTAAGAGAATAATTAGGAAATGGTTAATAGCCTAACTAACTAACTTTGACTAGGTACAAATAAAACTAAGACTGAGTCTAACTTAAAGGACTAAACATGTAATTTAGTCTTTTCTATTTTCTTTTTCGATGCATATTAAAACAACTTTTTATCTTATCATTAATGAGAGCACATATTTTCACACTTATAGGAGTATTAATATAGTTAATATAAATAATTATTTGGAAAGCTTAGAAGATATTTGGCAGAATGTCAATTTTGACGGTGGATATTTGACAGTAATGCTTAATTCAAATCGTAAATCTACTAAGAAATTAGGGGTTACTTTGGAATTAAAGGTTCTGTCACTAAGACATTAGGGCAAGAATAATAAAGAGAATTCGGTAATAATTCAATAAAGGAATTCAATAACTAGGATCAAATTAGACACCATGGTTGGATTTAAAGTGAAATTCATCCCTGACATTTTTCTTATTAGAAAGGATCAATTTTATTGCTGTTACTAATTTTAATTGTTATTTCAATCAATTTTGAGAACTTTTTGCTCAATTTTAGTAATTAAACATAATTCGATAGTAAAACGCAATCCTTGAGTTCGACATTCGGTATTACCGTTTTAATTATTACTTGCAACGATTTAGTGCACGTTATGAAACACTATCAAGTTTTTGGCGTTGTAGCTGAGGATTGCCATATCACTATTGAATTTAATTTATTTACTTGCTAATTTAATTTAGAAGTACCTTAGATTTTTCTTCTGCTGTCCAATCTGCTTCTTTCTTTATAGTAGAGGTTGAATCATTTTGGTTGACTCTTGGTATGAAATTTCCATCTGTAATGATGCGCCACATTCCTGTATCTTGATATTTTAAGAACAACTGCATTTTGCATTTCCAAAAATAGTAGTCTGTGCCATCAAAGTAAGGTGGTCGGTATAATGACACTCCTTCAGCAATGTACATCTTTTTTGACATTTTTCTTCTAGATCTTTTTCTCTAACACTTGTTAGGTGTTCAAATTTTAGAGACTGAGCTCTGATGCCAATTGAAGTAACATTGTCAATTTACAAGAAAGGGGGGGGTTTGAATTGTAAATGCACCTTTTAAAAATTCCTGTTAAAAATGTAACACCCCGTTTTTCAAAAGCGAGGGTGTATTTTTTTCTCAAAAGAAATTAAAATAAAACAGAGAAATAAATAAGGAAATACCTTTGGATAAATAATTGAGTCATTATAATTTACAAGAAGCGGAAAAGTTTCTCAAAATATAAATCTAAAATATTTACACATCAAAAAGTGGTACATGTAACCCCTCGAAAATAACATGTCAAGCTGACAATATTAGTAAAGGTACAGTTTTCCAGCTCAAAATAACGTAATAAAAAAAAAAACATTTGTTCCCTCTATGTCATCCTAATCTGATCATTCTTCAAAAAAAAAAAAACTATAGCTATACACCCTGAGTGATCTCCACGCGCCCCGTGAGATCCTCCTAACATAGCTCCAGTCAAGCATTCCCATCTACATTCCCATCCGTAGGGTACGAACCGGTAGGATCGTCCTGGCTCTCATCTGAGGGCAAAGCCCAGATTTCCACAATAGTTGTAAAGGATCACCAACCGAAATTAACAGTTAACACATAACATTTAAATTTTCAAATGCACAAGATAACCTTTCAACCTAGCATGCACCTTAAAAGGGTTTTCCATATGCTAAAAGCTCATATAATGCTTGCAAAATAAAAACAAAATCAAAATAAGTCTTAAATCAATCAAGCAATAAACAACTGGCCAATCCATTGATGAACCAATTGAACAATCGATCATCTAACTCAAAATAAGAATTTCCACTGGGCCAATCGATTGGGAAATCGATTTGGATGAAGGATTTTAGTAAAAACTGAACTCCGGGCTTAATTCAATCGATTGGGAAACCGATTGAATGAATAACTGATCCCCTGTGTTGATGCCAATCGATTTCCAAATCGATTTGGTCAGTTTTGCTGAGTTCCTGTCTTATTGCCAATCGATTTCCAAATCGATTTCTTAAGAGGTTTTGAAAGACATATTGCAAAATCGATTGGCAAATCGATTTAGTCAAAATAGTGAAGTCCCTGCAACTCATCAAATCGATTGGGAAATCGATTTCCCTGTTTATTCTTCCAAAAATTCATAAACTAAATCAATCACATTCCTACACAATTCCACATCTTAACACTTAGCAATTCCCATACAATCACCACGACAAATTGGGTTTCGAAATAGTTTTACAATCCATCACACTTACACACGATAATCAATACATAACACATAGCAATTCCAACACAATTACCACGACAACTTGAGTTTCGAAATAGTTTACAATCAGTCACACTTACACACAAAATCATCACATAACACTCAATCATAACTTGATTCAAACACGACTCGTGTGCCAAGCACCCTAATGCGATGCGTATATGCCAAAATGCATGGACTCGGAATTCCAAACCAAAACCCTCCTCGAAGGACCGTAAATCATAATTGTACCGCCTATCGCAGGCCAAAGTACCAATTACCGAGGTGCCACCTATCACGGGTCTGCACGATTTACTAAAAAGCGTAAACCATAAACGTACTGCCTATCACGGGCCTGTATCGTTTACCGAGGTGCCACCTATCACGGGTCTGCACGGTTTACTAAAAAGAACGAATCATAAACGTACCACCTATCACGGGTCAGTACAGTTTACCGAGGTGTCACCTATCACGGGTCAACACGATTTACTAAAAGAAAAAGCGGAAATCGTAAATGTACCACCTATCACGGGTCAGTACAGTTACCATGGTGTCACCTATCACGGGTCAACACGATTTACTAAAAGAAAAAGCGGAAATCGTAAATGTACCACCTATCACGGGTCAGTACAGTTACCATGGTGTCACCTATCACGGGTCAACACGATTTACTAAAAGAAAAAGCGGAAATCGTAAATGTACCACCTATCACGGGTCAGTACAGTTACCATGGTGTCACCTATCACGGGTCAACACGATTTACTAAAAGAAAAAGCGGAAATCGTAAATGTACCACCTATCACGGGTCAGTACAGTTACCATGGTGTCACCTATCACGGGTCAACACGATTTACTAAAAGAAAAAGCGGAAATCGTAAATGTACCACCTATCACGGGTCAGTACAGTTACCATGGTGTCACCTATCACGGGTCAACACGATTTACTAAAATATAAATCGCAAACGTACAACCTATCACGGGTCCGTACAGTTTACCAACAAAACACATCAATTCATTTCTCCACAAAATCCAACCATACACATATCAAATTTCATCAGTATTAATTAAGAACACGTCAAATACGACGAACACAATTCAACACAATCCACCACTCAAACACAACAAGTTTCGTTTACTCAAAATCATACATAAATGAGTTTAAATTCATTTTCCACGAAACATTCATCAATATAACCAAAACCTAACTCTAAGATTTTACCCATAAAGCCTTAGATTCATTTTCCCCCAAATCAACACTTCAACCCTAACAAATTCCTTTCCACACAATCACAGATAAGTCCATAAATGCAAACTAGAAGTTTGGAAGGAGCCCTTACCTTAACGTTAGCTTTAACGTGCGAACACGGTACCGCGAGTAAATCCGGTAAAATCTCCGCTCGCAACGTCGCCTCCAAAGTTGGTTCCCTAGCACCGTAGCGTGGTAGTGAGCAACTTTCCCTTCTATCTCTTCGCGAAACGAAGCTTAGATCTAGATGAAACGGGGAGGTTTATGTTTGACGGTTTTGAAATCCCTAACTCCGTTTTTGAATCCGAGAAGGAGGAAGGAGTTGGGAACTTGATCTTTCTCACCCACTAGCCTTGGGTTTCAATTCTCGGACTTAAAGTAAGCAAAGAAAAAACGAAAATGGAGGAGGGAGGGATTTTGAGCGCGCGAGACAGGGAGAGGAAAATGCTTTTCCGTTTTCTTTTGGTTTTCCTTTCTTCCTTTTTCCTTCCTTTCTATTTCCTTTTCTTTCTTCTCTCTCCTTCCTTTTTCCTTTCTCTCCAAACATATATCCATTATATATATTAATTATAATTAACAAATATCTCAAAATATCTAGATATTTATTAAAATTACCATTTCACCCATAACACATTAAATTCTTTGTAAAAGATTCACCGCAATTAATTTAATTTATTCATCAACGAGTAATTCTAATCGGCATCAAAATATCTTTTTGATCATATAAACTCCAAAGTATTAATAACTTTGGCTAAAAAGCCTCCGAGCCAATATCCAAAATACACAAAAATACATAAGGTATACTTTAAAATTATGGGTCTTACAAAAAACTTAAGAAAATAACTCAAGATTGACCTTGGTTGTGAAAACAGAAAACGGAGAACGTTCTTGGTTTTAACCAGAAAACGGAGAACGTTCTTGGTTAGTTAAAATTAGTAATTCAATTTATGTAATTAACTTGATAATCAATAAAACTGAAAGTAAATAGATAAGGGAAGAGATACCACACAATGATATAACCTGGTTCACCCAACTCGGGTTACGTCCAGTCCTCACAACCGTGAGATTTTCCACTTAAGTGTTTAAAACAAAGAACCTTCTTGGTTTTATAGCACCTAGTTCAGATCAGCCTTGATCTGTTTCAATCTCTATTACTTTCCACCCAGAAAGTAACAACAGTACCTATCTAACCTTGATAGGATGTAATCTTAAACAAACTATAAACAAACTCTTATAGTTTGAGTTTTTACAATTGAATTGTTTTTTGTCAGAATCTGAGATTTCTCAACTCTTGTTTGAGAACAGATTCTTTACAAAGGATCTAATGATAATTGCGCAAACTAATATATGAATATGAATCAGCAGCTGTTTCGCAAAAAGCAAAATGTATGATTGCCTCTATTTTGCAAAATTTAAAGTATGTATGTGATTGATTTATGGGTTTCTTAGCACTTGAATTTCTTGTTTTGATTTTGGATATTGGCCTTCTATTTATAGGCTGTAGAGGCACTGAATGAAGGTACATAAGAGTTGTTGGAGAGGCTCTGCTTTTTGACTGAAACATTATTTCAGAATAAAAATAATCCTTTTTTGAAATAACTTTTTGACTTTATTGGTTTAGCATTTAAAGCAGTTATGTCCTCTTTTAGAAAGTACTCTTGACGTTTCTTCATTGATCTTGGATGGTACATTCTCTGTCTTGATTCTTGAGTGTAGCTAGAGAAGTTTGGAGAGGAATTACAGGCTATTTCAGAGGAGATGCGGTGCTGCTGTTATTGTGTAGAAAATGAAGAATGATTAATGTTCTTGGTTTGTCAGTTTGAACTTTCTTGAGCTTCAATAATCATTCTGGAGTTCTCGTTTTAATCATTCTAGATTTCCTTTGCAATTGTCTTGTCATATGTCAAGATTGATCGAACTTTCTTGACATTTGATTTTTGGAGTTTGCAAACTGTCATGACTTTTGTCTGTCTTTGAGTCCTTTTATTTTTGAGATCAAATAGCCTTTTTGAGCTTGGATGAATCCTACTTGTTCCTTGCCATGTACTGATTAGATATGAACAAATTTCCAGGGCAAACTCTTTGTTAAAGAGGTAGAAAAACTTTGATCAACATGTTGTGATGAACTTTTTTGAAGCTGGAGATCTTTCTCTGTTTTAATGTTCTTGTTGATGTTTTCTTTGCTTTGCTTGATTTTGTTCTTAATTAAATTCACTCAAAAGCACAAGTTAAATTAACATTACATTTAGAATCATAATTAACATTCTTAATTAACTTTTTGTTTGTTTTCATCAAAACATTAAATTGAGATTTTGTCTCAACAATCTCCCCCTTTTTGATGATGACAAACATGTTAATTTAGATTTTAATTATGATTCTAATTTTAATCAAAGAGAGCTTAAAAACTCCCCCTCAGAATATGCTTCATATTTTTGAACCAACATAAAATCTAAAAGAATTCTCCCCCTTTGTCAACAGAAAAAGATTGGGGAATACAAAGGAAATGTATACTACACATAGAAAACAATGAGTAGATTCCAGTTTTAAGAAAAGTAGCATTTTCTAAAAAAAGCTCCCCCTTAATATTTTGAAATTGATATCCTTTAAAATTTCAAAATTCCAAAACCTAAGCAAGATGTCTCTTTGCTCTTTTGCCTTCTTTCACAACAGACAATATTTTAATTTGAACATGATAATGAGCGCAAGGGAAGCAAAATGAATGTGATATCATGTCAAGTATAATTTCTCTCTTTACAAAACATTTTTATGTTAAAAAATTTTGTATTTATCAAAAACAATCAAAGAGATTTGTTCACATAAAAAAAATAATTTTAAGGACATAAAAAGGAGAATTTTGAGTTCCATGAATGAATTAAATCATGATCAGAATATACCTTGATAAGATCCAAAGAAGAGGACAATGTGAATATGTGCTTCTTCTAAAGGACAACCATTCATACTTGTTACTATTTCTTTGATCTGATGGCTGACTTTCATCAAGACTCAAGTAGCAGCAACTTTGGTACCATATCCTTCCAATTTAATTCTTCCAATAATTTGATCATGAGATATTTTTGGAGGAAAGGTCAATAGTGAGATGTGTGTAGGAGTGCCAAAACTAAATGGTTCAAACTCATTTAGAAGTTGTTGATGTTTTTTCAACCATATCATCTTAATAGAAAACATTAGATTCGATTGAATGTTGCATATAAACTGTCAAGAACATTATGGAGAATGTTCCGCTCTTGTGCAGAGTGTTCTGCTTTTCTGCAGAAAGTTCAGCTCTTCTGCATAATGTTCTGCTCTTCTGCAAAATGTTCTGCTCTTCTGCAGAATGTTCTTCTTTTTTTGGAGAATGTTTCTCTCTTCTGCAGAATGTTCTGGTACTGCTTACAGAATAAACCTTTTTGCTTAAATTGATCATTCTCTTAGATTTTGCCTTTATTGTTCTCCAGCTTTTATGAGAAGAATGAAATAGAGACCGATTATTAATCTTGGTTTCCTGGAAAGCATTATGTTGTTGTTGTCTAGAATATTCTTCTTCTTCATCTCCTTTGTTTTAATGTTTCCAAAGGTTAAAGGAACTCCAAATTTTTGTAATGAGAGGAGGCATCATACTTTTCCATTCATGTGTCTTGAGCATGCCTTGTCCATGTATCATTGTTCTCTCTTGATTGTTGGATGGTGTTCCTACATCACAAGTTAGTAATGATTTTGGTACCCATATTTGTTTGGGTCCTTGATGGTTGGTATATCTCCTTTTAGAAGATTTTTTAAAACTTGATCTCCTTTTTAAAAAGCAAGTTGATTCAAAGTGACCATTTTTGGAATAATAGGAACACTTTGTTGTTGATCTTTGATAAGGTTTCAAAATCTGAGTTTTACACGGATTTAAAATAGATTTTGCTGAAATTCCAGATCGTTCCCTTTTTACCAGATTTTCTGCAGAAGGTTCAGCTTTCGTTTTGGAACTTTCTCCTTTTTGCAGATTTTTCAACACTGGTTTAGCAGAACGATCTTCATTTTTAATCAACTTTTTGCTTTCAATCTTTTCATCTCTTTTTCTAAAATAGCAAGCAAATTCCAGATGTCCAAGTTTCTTACAATATGAGCATTTGGGTTTGCATTTATCTTCTTTTCTTTCCGAAACAAAAAAGTTTTCATATATTTTCGTTTTTTGAGTTTTATCAAAACCAAGACCAGCTTTATCAAATATTCCCACTTAAGATCCCATGATTTTTTGAAAGGTTTCAGTAGCTTTAATAAAATTTGACAAGTCATTTCTAAGAAGTTCATTTTCAGTTTTAAGGAGAACATTCTCCGTTTTCGTTGCAGAATGTTCTTGATTTTCAGATTCATTAGTTTTATTAAAATCAGATTCCTACATGTTCTGGATGATGTTTTTTAGTTCATCAATCATAACCTGAGCTTTCTCTTTTTCCCTTTTTTCTTTTAAAAATTGATCATTTAAAGAGCTACATTTTTGAACAAGCAGATTTGAATCATTAAGTAAGCTATCAAAATCTTTTTCAATTTGTTCACATAAAAGACATGGTTCAGAATTTATTACCTCATTGTCTTTAGTATCTGCCATTAAACATAAGCTGGCTTCTTTAGGTTCCTCTGTTTCTGTTTCATCATAATCATCCCAGTTCACCAGCATGGAGTTTTTCTTGAAAGGGAATTTCTTTGGTTCTCTTTTGTTCAAGGGACATTCAGTTTTATAATGTCCTTGTTTATTGCATCCAAAGCATGTGATTTGACTTTTGTCTACCTCTATTTGGAAGTTTTCTTTTTGATTTGAAAATCCTTTTTTGATATGATCCCTTTTTCTCACCATTCTTTGTATCTTTTTTGTAAGACGAACTATTTCTTCATCAACATCTTCTTGTTTGATTTCTTCTGAGCCCTCATTTGGACTTTCTTGAGATGTTTTCTGTAACACCCCGTTTTTCATAGCGAGGGTATATTTTTTTTTTCAAAAGAATTTAAAATAAAGTAGAGAAATGAATAAAGAAATGCCTTTGGATAAATAATTGAGTCATTATAATTTACAGGCAGCGGAAAAGTTACTCCTATTATAAATCCAAACCATTTACCCAACAACAAATGGTACATGTAACCCATCGAAAATAACATGTCAAGCTGACAATATTAGTATAGGTATAGTCTTCCATTTTAAAATAACTGCAAAACAAAAGAAGG
>NC_021164.2:25027096-25033161 GCF_000331145.2 Cicer arietinum | reverse complement strand
ACAATCACAGATAAGGCCCTAGATGCAAACTAAAAGTTTGGAAGGAGCCCTTACCTTCGCGTTAGCTCTAACGTGCGTTTCCGGTACCGTGAGCAAATCCGGTAAAAATCTCCGCTCGCAACGTCGCCTCCAAATTGGTCCCCTAGCACCGTAGCGTGGTAGTGAGCAACTTTCCCTTCTATCTCTTCGAGAAATGAAGCTTGGATCTAGAAGAAACGGAGGGGTTTGTGTTTGGATCTCAAATACCGTTTTTCTTCGTTTTCGAATCAAAGAGGAAGAGTGGAGTTGCGAAATCCTTGTTCTAACTCTCACCCAACCTTGGGTTACTAGTTTTGAAGAAAAGAAAGCGACGAAAATGAAAACGGGAGAAAGGAGGGAAATTGGCCGCGGGTCAGAGGAAGAAGATGATGGAAATTCCAATTTTCCTTCCTTTCTTTTTCTTTCCTTTGTTTTTCCTTTCTTCCTTTTTCCTTCCTTCCTTTTATACTATTTTCTTTTCCTTTTCCTTCCTTCTAGTTTTCCTTTCTTTTTCCCTCCAAGCAAACATATATATATAAAATATATAACTTAACAAATATCTCAAAATATCTAGATATTTGTTAAATTACCGTTTCGCCCGAAACGCATAAAATTAACCGTAAAGTATTCACCGCAGTTAATTTCAATTTATTTATCGACGAGAAATTCTAATTGGCATCGAAATATCTTTTTGATTATAAAACTCCAAAATATAATTAACTTTGGCTTAAAAGCCTCCGAGCCAAAATCCAAAATACCCCAAAAATACATAAAGTGTACTTTAAAATTACGGGTCTTACATTTTCAAAGCTATTGCTTTACCCTTTTTGATTGGTTTGTCTTCTTGTAGCAGCACTTCATGTGCTCGTAATGTTCCAATCAATTCCTCCAGTCCGAATACATCAAGATTCTTGGCCTGGCTTATGACTGTCACCATCGGTCTCCATATTATTGGAAGACATCTCATTATCTTTCTTACTCTTTCTTGAACTGTGTAAGCTTTCCCAATAGAACGCATTTCATTTACTATTGTTGTGAACCTTGAGTACATTTCATCAATAGTTTCTCCATCTTGCATTTCGAACAGTTCGAATTTCCTTATGCCAATGTCTATCCTTGTTTCTTTGACATGGCTTGTTCCTTCATGATGAGTTTGCAGTGTATCCCATACTTCTTTTGCAGTTGTGCATTCATCTACTCTTTCATTTTCTTCCCTACTCAAAGCACACGATAAGAATAATTGAGCTTTTGAGTTTAGAAGTACCTTAAATTTTTCTTCAGCTGTCCAATCTGCTTCTTTCTTTAAAGTAGAGGTTGAATCATTTTGGTTGACTCTTGGTATGAAATTTCCATCTGTAATGATGCGCCACATTCCTGTATCTGGAGATTTTAAGAGCAACTGCATTTTGCTTTTCCAAAAATAGTAGTCTGTGCCATCAAAGTAAGGTGGTCGGTATAATGACACTCCTTCAGCAATGTACATATTTTTTGACATTTTTCTTCTAGATCTTTTTCTCTAACACTTGTTAGGTGTTCAAATTTTAGAGACTTGGTTTTAACCAGAAAACGGAGAACGTTCTTGGTTTTAACCAGAAAACGGAGAACGTTCTTGGTTTTAACCAGAAAACGGAGAACGTTCTTGGTTTTAACCAGAAAACGGAGAACGTTCTTGGTTTTAACCAGAAAACGGAGAACGTTCTTGGTTTTAACCAGAAAACGGAGAACGTTCTTGGTTTTAACCAGAAAACGGAGAACGTTCTTGGTTTTAACCAGAAAACGGAGAACGTTCTTGGTTTTAACCAGAAAACGGAGAACGTTCTTGGTTTTAACCAGAAAACGGAGAACGTTCTTGGTTTTAACCAGAAAACGGAGAACGTTCTTGGTTTTAACCAGAAAACGGAGAACGTTCTTGGTTTTAACCAGAAAACGGAGAACGTTCTTGGTTTTAACCAGAAAACGGAGAACGTTCTTGGTTTTAACCAGAAAACGGAGAACGTTCTTGGTTTTAACCAGAAAACGGAGAACGTTCTTGGTTGAAAACAGAAAACGGAGAACGTTCTTGGTTTTAACGAGAAAATGGAGAACGTTCTTGGTTAGTTAAAATTAGTAATTCAATTTATGTAATTAACTTGATAATCAATAAAACTGAAAGTAAATAGATAAGGGAAGAGATACCACACAATGATATAACCTGGTTCACCCAACTCGGGTTACGTCCAGTCCTCACAACCGTGAGATTTTCCACTTAAGTGTTTAAAACAAAGAACCTTCTTGGTTTTACAGCACCTAGTTCAGATCAGCCTTGATCTATTTCAATCTCTATTACTTTCCACCCAGAAAGTAACAACAGTACCTATCTAACCTTGATAGGATGTAATCTTAAACAAACTCTTATAGTTTGAGTTTTTACAATTGAATTGTTTTTTGTCAGAATCTGAGATTTCTCAACTCTTGTTTGAGAATAGATTCTTTACAAAGGATCTAATGATAATTGCGCAAACTAATATATGAATATGAATCAGTAGCTGTTTCACAAAAAGCAGAATGAATGATTGCCTCTGTTTTGCAGAATTTCAAGTATGTATGTGATTGATTTATGGGTTTCTTAGCACTTGAATTTCTTGTCTTGATTATGGATATTGGCCTTCTATTTATAGGCTGTAGAGGCACTGAATGAAGGTACACAAGAGCTGTTGGAGAGGCTCTGCTTTTTGACTGAAACATTATTTCAGAATAAAAATAATCCTTCTTTGAAATAACTTTTTGACTTTATTGGTTTAGCATTTAAAGCAGTTCCATCCTCTTTTAGAAAGTACTCTTGACGTTTCTTCATTGATCTTGGATGGTACATTCTCTGTCTTGAGTCTTGAGTGTAGCTAGAGAAGTTTGCAGAGGAATTACAGGCTATTTCAGAGGAGATGCAGTGCTGCTGTTATTGTGCAGAAAACGGAGAATTATTAACATTCTTGGTTTGTCAGTTTGAACTTTCTTAAGCTTCAATAATCATTCTGGAGTTCCCGTTTTAATCATTCTGGGTTTCCTTTGCAATTGTCTTGTCATATGTCAAGATTGATCGAACTTTCTTGATATTTGATTTTTGGAGTTTGCAAACTGTCATGACTTTTGTCTGTCTTTGAGTCCTTTTATTTTTGAGATCAAATAGCCTTTTTGAGCTTGGATGAATCCTACTTGTTCCTTGCCATGTACTGATTAGATATGAACAAATTTCCAGGGCAGACTCTTTGTTAAAGAGGTAGAAAAAGTTTGATCAACATGCTGTGATGAACTTTTTTGAAGCTGGAGATCTTTCTCTGTTTTAATGTTCTTGTTGATGTTTTCTTTGCTTTGCTTGATTTTGTTCTTAATTAAATTCACTCAAAAGCACAAGTTAAATTAACATAACATTTAGAATCATAATTGGAGTTTGCAAACTGTCATGACTTTTGTCTGTCTTTGAGTCCTTTTATTTTTGAGATCAAATAGCCTTTTTGAGCTTGGATGAATCCTACTTGTTCCTTGCCATGTACTGAGTAGATATGAACAAATTTCCAGGGCAAACTCTCTGTTAAAGAGGTAGAAAAAGTTTGATCAATATACTGTGATGAACTTTTTTGAAGCTGGAGATCTTTCTCTGTTTTAATGTTCTTGTTGCTGTTTTCTTTGCTTTGCTTGATTCTGTTCTTAATTAAATTCACTCAAAAGCAAAGTTAAATTAACATAACATATAGAATCATAATTAACACTCTTAATTAACTTTTTGTTTGTTTTCATCAAAACATTAAATTGAGATTTTGTCTCAACAAGTGACCTAGTCCGCGACTCAACCCAGTAGTATTTTCGATGGCATAAATAGGTTTTAATAGTTTTTCTAAACTAAAAACAACAGTCTCATTTTCCGCCCTAGATGTCTTACTCAAAAAGAAAACTTCTTTAAAGACAACATATGGACAATACGTGTAGCGATGCTAATGAGTGCTGGTGATCACTCAAATTAATCAAATCTGCGTTTTGATCTAATTCATTTAAGTTTGCTTCTAACTTGAATTAATTGAGTTAAACTTAATGAGGTTCAATTCGAATAGCATATTTAATATTTTGAAGCCGTAATCCAATTTATTGATGTAGCATATATTTTTATTTATTTAATTATTATTGATGTATGATTAAAATTTAGTTGTTTGATTATATTTGAGAATTTATTGCAATTTTAATTTTTTTAGAGTGTTTTATTGTACTTGTCGATGTATTTTAAGTATCCAATAATATATTATGATATAGTTTTATTATTTTTGAGATGTTCAAAAATTTATAAATGACAAGGGCAAAGTCATATATCAACTTTTCAATTATCTTTTATTTATATTTTATTTGAAGGTTATTAGTGATGATTCAAATTTTTCTTCTTTTTGTTGTTAATTCAATTTTTTAAGTAACAGCGATTCTAAGTTACCTCTTCCATTTTATTGTGGTATGTATTCGAGTGTTTGCACTATGATCAACAAAATATATTCAATATAAAAACTTATTTTTCACTTATACCATAAAACATATATAAATATATAATACTTGATTTTTAATAACGTTTTTTTAATAGAAACAGTTTCAATAAATGTTATGGAAGATTTTTATAGCGCTTTTTAACTATCTTCTATTTATATTTTATTTTGAAGATAGTATACAGTGATGATTTAAATTTTTAGCCTTTTTTATTGTTAATTCCATTTTTTTTAGTAACAACAATTTTATTTTACCTATTCTATTAAGTATGGGAGTGTTTGCATTCGGATCAACATCAAATATTCAATATAAAAAGTTACTGTTCACTTATATGATAAACATATATGTACCTCGTGCTCTTGGATCCCCCCTTTCTTCTCAGATCCAGTTGCTGAACTCATCTATAAATAGAGAGCTCATATCACTTGGAAAAGCACACCAAAAGCACTCCGTATCTGAGGCTTTTCTCACTTCTCCCCCTTATATTCTTCTTCTTCTTCTTCTTTTCTTGAGTAGCCTCCGTGCTATATTTGAGTGTTAGTCTATCGACTGGCATACAGAGGGTGTAATTCTATAACGGTTTTCTACAGTGCAGTAGAACTCCGATACAGTGAATCTGGGCTGTTTTATCCTGGGGACTTCGTGGTTGATAGTCTGCCTTGCACAATTTTGGGCAGTGCCTCGAAACGTCTTAAAGAGAGCGACCTAGTCCGCGACTCAACCCAGTAATATTTTCGGTGGCATAAATTGTTTTCAAAGGTTTTCGAATTTCAAAAAAAAAATTTTAAGACGTTTTCGAACTGCCATGTCTACCGACGAAATTACTGGGTCAGGTTCATCTGCTACTGACTACAACAAACCATTTCGGTTTGAGGGAAGTCACTTCAAACGATGGCAACAAAAGATGCTGTTTTTTCTAACCACGAAAAAGCTTGCCAACGTTTTGAAGGATGATATTCCGGTTGTACCAGAAAAAGGTGAACAAGCTGAAAAGGATAAAATAGCTGCTGAATTAACCCTATGGGAAAATAATGATTACTTATGTAAGAATTATATTCTCAATGGACTTGCTGATGATCTGTATGACTACTACAGCTCCGACAGCAATACTGCTAAACAGGTTTGGGATGCTTTAAAGAAGAAGTACGATACTGAGGAAGCTGGAGCCAAGAAGTATGCTGTAAGCCGCTACCTCAAATATCAGATGACAGATGACAGATCAGTCGAAGCTCAGTCTCACGAGATCCAGAAAATTGCTCACGAAATCATCACTGAAGGTATGTCCCTAGATGAACAGTTTCAAATTGCTGTTATTATTGACAAACTGCCCCCTGCTTGGAAAGAATTTAAAAATTCTCTTAGGCATAAAACTAAAGAATTCTCTCTAGAAAGTCTGATAACCCGCCTTAGAATTGAGGAGGAATCTCGCAAGCAAGACCAGAAAGATGAAATTCTTCTTGTAGCTAATAACAAGAAGAAGAAGTCCATCGGAGCGGTTCTGAAGCCAAACAGCAAACAACTGAAGAATCAGAACCGCACTTCAAAGAACA
>NC_021164.2:25006750-25025390 GCF_000331145.2 Cicer arietinum | reverse complement strand
CCTTGTAGCCAAAGGTTTTAGACAAAGAGAGAATATAGATTTCTTCGAAACTTTCTCCCCAGTCACTAGACTAACATCCATTAGGGTGCTTATATCACTTGCGGCTATTCATAACCTGGTGATACACCAGATGGATGTTAAAACAGCCTTTTTAAACGGTGATCTGGAAGAAGAAATCTACATGGAGCAACCTGAAGGATTTGTAATTCATGGACAAGAAGACAAGGTCTGTAAGTTAGATAAATCTCTGTATGGTCTTAAACAAGCTCCTAAGCAATGGCATGAAAAATTTGATAACTTGATTATTTCGAATGAGTTTAAAGTAAATGAAAGTGACAAATGTATTTACTACAAATTTGAAAATAACATTTGCACTATATTATGTCTCTATGTAGACGACTTACTCATATTTGGGTCAAACATTCATGCTGTGAATAATGTGAAATCATTGTTGAGCAGCAACTTTGATATGAAAGACCTCGGAGAAGCAAGTGTAATCCTCGGAATCAAGATTACTAGGTCAGAAAAGGGAATTTCTTTGGATCAATCTCACTATATTGAAAAGATCCTAAAGAAATATAATTACTTTGACTGTAAACCTGCTTGCACACCTTATGATCCCAGTGTAAAACTTTTCAAGAACTCTGGTGAAGGTGTTAGACAAACTGAATATGCGAGCATCATTGGCAGCCTCAGGTATGCCACTGATTGTACTAGACCCGACATTGCCTATGTCGTGGGATTGTTGTGCAGGTTTACCAGTAGACCTAGTATGGAGCATTGGCACGCTATCGATAGAGTCATGAGATACCTTAAAAGGACCATGAGTCTCGGATTACACTATCGAAGATTTCCTGCCGTCCTTGAAGGATACAGTGATGCTGATTGGAACACCCTATCAGATGACTCCAAGGCAACCAGTGGCTATGTTTTCAGCATAGCCGGTGGTGTTGTATCATGGAAATCAAAGAAACAGACAATATTGGCTCAGTCCACTATGGAGTCTGAAATGATAGCACTGGCTAATGCTAGTGAGGAAGCAAGTTGGTTGAGATGCTTGCTAGCAGAAATCCCTTTGTGGGATAAGCTGTTACCAGCTGTGTTGATCCACTGCGATAGTACCGCGGCTATTGCAAAAATTGAGAACCGTTATTACAACGGTAAGAGACGACAAATACGTCGTAAGCACAACACTGTTAGAGAATTACTTTCGAAAGGAGCTGTTATTGTGGATCATGTACGCACTGATGAAAATTTAGCTGATCCTTTGACGAAAGGATTAGCTAGAGAGAAAGTCCAAAATACATCCAAAAGGATGGGACTAATGCCTATAGATAAATGAGTCACTTATGATGGTAACCCGACCTAAAAGACTGGAGATCCCAAGAATTAGGTTCAATGGGTAATAACAAGTCATAGTGGTATAAGATGAACATGTTAAGATTAAAAGGAGAAGCATGATTCCTGAAGCGAAAAAGGATGATATAATAGAAACTCTTAATGAGATCTATACTCCATATGGAGTGGGGTACCTAGTGGCTACAGGAGTACTCTTGATAGACTCACCTACGTGAATGTGGAAGTGGGGGCCGCTTCCTATGGAATTTCGAGGCAGAATTCCTAGAGCGTTCACTAGACTGGGATACACGTGCAGGGCCCTAAATGAACGGGCTTTATATAATACACCTAATGAAAAGGTTGTGTGTGGGTTTGATGTCAGAGATAGAGTTCAAAACTACGGTTACTCTTGTTGAATCTGAATCCTACTCGCTATGCAAAGGTTCAAGTCGAAAGACACCTTTGTTTATGCACAGTCTTATTGAAGCGTCTGACGCTATTCTAGAATCCATTTTTAAATTCAAGTGGGGGATTGTTGGAAATGATGAAACATAATTGGCATTGATGATGGCTTTAATGTGTGAATTGAAAAATGAGAAGTCCCACATTGGAGGGAACACACTCATTTATGACCTTTATAAGGAGTTAGTTTCACAATTGGGTTGGGCCCCAAGGGGCACCGCAATTTTGTGAAGGAGGGAGAACGCAAGCAAACGGACCACCACACGCGCAAACACGCGCGCGCGCCGCCGCCGTCCGGCTTGGCTTGGGGTGGGGTGGGGTGTATTAAGGTTTTTTTTAACATATGAAAATTAATTCAAAACCCTAATTTGACTTAGCTTCAGATGTTTGCCACGTCAAAACCCTAAAGCTGAGTCTTTCCCACGTTTTTGACTTTTGCCCGGTCAAGGAGCCTTGTCAATCACGTTTCCTATTTCTGAGGCACATTCCTGGTGGCCAGTTAATGGACTTCGTGCTCTTGGATCCCCCCTTTCTTCTCAGATCCAGTTGCTGAACTCATCTATAAATAGAGAGCTCACCTCACTTGGAAAAGCACACCAAAAGCACTCCGTATCTGAGGCTTTTCTCACTTCTCCCCCTTATATTCTTCTTCTTCTTCTTTTCTTGAGTAGCCTCCGTGCTATATTTGAGTAGCCTTCGTGCTATATTTGAGTGTCAGTCTATCGACTGGCATACAGAGGGTGTAATTCTATAACGGTTTTCTACAGTGCAGTAGAACTCCGATACAGTGAATCTGGGCTGTTTTATCCTGGGGACTTCGTGGTTGATAGTCTGCCTTGCACAATTTTGGGCAGTGCCTCGAAACGTCTTAAAGAGAGCGACCTAGTCCGCGACTCAACCCAGTAATATTTTCGGTGGTATAAATTGTTTTCAAAGGTTTTCGAATTTCAAAACAACAGTTATGTTAGTAGAGATTACCCTAAGATTCTACGGGAGTTGAATAAAGTTCAAATTGTTTATCATAGATTTCTGCCAAAGTGGAAGTTTTATAGAAACATGATGAACGATGCTATATGTATTTGATGATATACACAAAAAATGATGTGCTATTTATTGCAATTAACCAAAATATAATTAGACCCTTTAAACAAGAAGACGTTTATTGGTTGATTCCATAATTGAACCAAGGTTTAAATTTGATTCAATCAATCATCTTAAGCATAGAAGTAATATCAAATTGAATACAATTAATGATAGAAAAATTAAACACTCAAAACTCAATTTAAACACAATTCATGATTATTGAAATATTTGAAAAAAAGTTTAACAAAACGTTCAAAATCGTGAATAGGGTTAAAAAATAGAATACTTCTAAGTACAAAATTTTATATCAGAAATAGAAAACATTTTTAATCGTCTCCAAACACCGAGAACAAAATTAACTTGAACATAAAATGCAGAAAGTAAAGAGATAAATGAAAGGGAATATGACACCGATATTTTTAAACTAGTTCATTTATTCATCCTTACTATGTAGAGTACCTATAGTCCTCATTCAACATGAATGAGAGTTTATTCTTTTATGTAATATGAGTGTTGTTAACAATGATAACCACATAAGGGAGGAAGATGAAGATAAGAGGAAGGCATAAAACCCACTAGGGTTTCATCACCAAATGAACAACAACCATAGTGTGATAGGTTTACAATAAGTATATATTCAAGAGAATAGAAAAGTCTAAAATACCTTTACTACTAATATATAATAATATTATCTAATATCTCATCTCAAACTCACAATGCATTAACATGAAACATTGAGAGTTTGTCAACCAAAAAACAAAAATGTTTAACGGAATGCGTCTTTGTGAATAAATCAGCAATTTGTAAGGAAGATGAGACAAACAGTAGAGTAATGGTTCCATGTTGAATATGATGACGAGTAAGATGACAATCAATCTCAATGTGCTTGGTGCGTTCATGAAAGACTAAGTTATGAGCAATTTGAATAGCACTCTTATTATCATAGTGCATCGAAGTTGGCTCAGAAAGAGAGATACCCATATCAAATAGAAGCCAACGCAACCAAATTATTTCAGTAGTAGTGGATGCCATAACACGATACTCAACTTCTGTAGAAGAGCGAAAGACAATGTCTTGTTTCTTACTCTTCCAAGAAATAAGAGAGTCTCCAAGAAAGATACAGAATCATGTGGTAGACTTACGATTAGTAGTGTCACCAGCCCAATCAACATCAAAATAAGCACTAACTCTGATGAGGATGATGAAGGAAAGAGAAGGCTATGGAATTTAGTTCCTCGTAGATAACGAAGAATACAAAAAACAATTGCCCAATGTACTGTAGTGGGAGAGACAAAAAAATGATTGACAATATGAACAACATAAGCAATATCAGGTCTGGTAATCGTAAGATACACCAAGCTGCCAACCAAAGTGTGGTACAAAGTGGGATATGGTAAAGGAACACCATCCGATGAAGCATATTTCACATTCAACTAAAGAGGAGTATATGTTGCTCTATTATCATAAATATGAGTCTGTTCAAGAATGTTGGCAATGTACTTGGATTGAGAAAGAATGTAGTCTTTAGGAAAGTAGGCAACTTCAATTCCCAAGAAATAACGAAGAGTTCCCAAGTCATTCATCTCAAACTGCTTTGCTAACTACAATTTCAACTCATTGATTCCACTAACATCATCACCTGTAATAACCATATCATCAACATACAAAGAAAGTATAATGCGACCATAAGTGGTAGACCTTATAAACAATGCATAATCTTGTTCACTAGACCAAAAACCAAGAGAACTGATCACATTAGAGAATTTCTCAAACCAAGCTCGATGAGCATGTTTAAGACCGTAGAGAGCCTTTTTTAACTTACACAATTCCCCCTGATTATGAGAAACTCCTTGTAGAGGGACCATTTAGATTTCTTCACGAAGCTCATTATTTAAAAAGGTATTTTTGACAACCATTTGGGAAATATGTCATTGAAGAAAAGATGCAACTGCAATAAGAGTACGAATAATGGTTATCTTGGCAAAAGGAGCAAAAGTTTCTTCATAATCCATACCATATTGTTGAGAGAATCCCTTAGCAACAAGACTTGTTCTATAGCACTCAATTGATCCATTAGACTCGGTTTTGATCTTGTATACCCAACAAGACTCAATAGCACTCTTTTTTAGGAGGAAGAGCTATTAATTCCCAAGTATCAGTTTTGTGCAATGTAAATCGTTCTTCTGCCATAGCCTGCTGACAAACAAGATAAAGAATAGCCTATTTATAGGAAGAAGGGTTAGAAAAACTGTGAACAGAAGTTAAAAAGAAGAAAACAAAGCTGAATAAGTGGAATAGACAAAATCAGGTAACTGGATAGACTTACAGTGACGAGAGGGGTAATGAAGAGGTGGAGACGTTGGATCAACAATCGCAGGAGGCGGTTGGATAGTTAGGGGGACAAAAGGGATGTCATTATTTGGAGTAGTAGTATTTTTCCTGCAATTCTCAATATTACAATCACTAGAAGCATTATCATTAGGACCAAACAGATCAATATGGGTTAGTTATGAACTCTTAATAATATGAAAATTAGAGGAAACAGAGTAAAAAAGGGATGTGCTCAAGAAAAACAACATTACGAGAAACATATAGTTTTCTTGCATGAGGATCATAACAACGATAACCCTTTTGACCATCTCCATAACCAAGAAAAACACACATGACAGACCGAGAAGACAACTTATTGCCCTTTACTTGTGGACGAAGAACAAAACAAGTAAAACCAAAGACTTTTAGAGAATAGTAATCAGGGATACACGCATACACTATTTCAAAGGGAGACAAACCTAAAATGACATATGATGGAGTTCTATTAATAGGATGAACAACAGTAAGAAATGTTTCCCCCCAAAACTAACTAGAAACCGAAGCAGACAACAAAAGGGAACAAGCAGTCTCAATAATATGACAATGTTTTATTTCAACAACTCCATTTTGTTGAGGAGTATCAATACAAGATGTCTGGTGGAGGATGCCATCATAAGCAAGTAATTCAGAGAATTTATTAGAGGTATATTCACCACCTAAATCATAGTGAAAACACTTTATAACAACATTATGTTGAGTCTTGACCATGGCACGAAACATATGATAAATGTGAAAAAATTCAGACCGATTTTTCATAAGATAAACTCAACAATAATGAGTGTAATCATCACTAAACGAAACATAATATCTAGGTCCACCTTTGGTGAAAATCGGTGATGGACCCCAAACATCAGAGTGAACTAAATCAAAAGGTGCATATGAAACTAAAACACTTTTCTTAAACGGTAAAGCTGGAAATTTAGCAAGTTTACAACCACAAAAATCTGAAATATCACAGGTCTGTAACCTTCCTAAAGCTCCAGTAGAAGGCAAATATTTTAATCTAGAAGCAAAAACATGTCCAATGCGAGAATGCCATAAATAAAAACAAGAAGATGAAGAATTCAAGCGAAAACTAGATAATAAGTCAGCAGTAGTTGTTGAGACTGTAGTATTTGGGACTAGTTGGTCGTCCAAAACATAAAGTCCCCATGTCTATGGCATGTCCTAATCAGCCTCCCAAAATGTGGATCCTACATGCAACAAAAAGTGGAAAAAAATATAACTAAATAATCAAAATCACATATTTGACTAACAAAAGCAAGACTCAAAGTGAGATTAGGAATATAATAAACATCAGAAAAGATAAGTTAGGTGTGGATATAGAACCAATGTCTGCTAATGGCATATGAGTACCATCAGCAGTCATAACTGACACAGACGAGACATGATTCACATACATAAAAGGTTTATCATCATATGTCATATGGTGAGATGCTCTAGAATCAAGAATCCAAATGGAAGGAGATATATCTAACAAACAAGAGGAGTTCAAACCTTTAGAAGAGGTGGCAGACATGACATGTGATTGAGTGACAAGAAGTTTTTGAAGTTGTTCTGCAATATCAGATATTTGGGAAGCAGTCTTAGAGGGGTATACAAAACTAGAACTAGAGCAAATGGTAGGAGGAGCAGAAACAACAATATTGGAGGATGGCCCCCTAAAATTCTTCTTATGTGTTCTCCCCAATTTTGGACAATGTCTTTTCCAATGACCTTTTTCTTTGAAAAATGCAGATTCATCATTACCAAGCCCAACCCTTGAGATATTCCTTTTTGAAAAAGAGCAACAAAAACAGATGGAAGAGTTGAGAGAATTCCCTTATATAACACAGCAGAATGAGTCTTAAGTCTGATTTCTTCGACCAACAATTCACTAACTACTAATTCAACATTAGGAAGAGAGGAACGATGCAAAATACCCCCATGAAGACCCTCAAAATCATCACGAAGAGCCATCAGAAACCAAACCAGATGTTGCTCCTCTCTTTGATTGATGTATGTTTTGACAACTTTTAACTCAGTTGATTCCATAAAAGTCAATTGACCCCATAAATTAGTCATTGTCAAATAGAATTCCTGAATAGTCATATTGTTCTGCTTAAGGGCCCTAATATTACTTTCCAATTGATAATATTTTGCAAAGTTAGACTGAACATACAAACGTTTCAAGTGATCACAAATCTCTTTAGCAATATCATAATTTGCTAGTTGCACTCCTATAGACAACTCAACATAATTATTAATCCAAATAGTGACTTTTGAATTACTAACATTTCATGTTTTCATATCTTTTGCATATTTAGCTTCATCCCTTTTATCTATAGGCTTAACAGAAGTTCCATCAACAAAACCCCACATATCTTTTCCAATCAAATTTTTTTCATCACATAACTCTAATAAGAGTAATGTTGTCCGTTGAGGTGGACACTAACAGCTTGAAAAGAAGCATCCTTAGCATCATCCATAACAAATAATGACAGGAAAATACACACAATCACTGAGACAAAATAAATTAGGGATAATCTGTAAATTAGGGATAATCGTATGAGAAGTAGAAGAGAAAAACCACGCCGGAAACCAAAAAGGAGAATCGCGTCGGAGATAAGAGCAGAATCGCGCCGGAAACTTAGAGGCAAAATCGTGCCGGAAACAGAGGAAGAAAATCAGTACTAGCAGCAAAATGGTCGCACAAAATCAACCAAAGCTCTTTGATACCATGTTAACAATGATAAACATAGAAGGGAGGAAGATGAAGAGAGGAGGAAGAAATAGAACCCACTAGGGTTTCATAAACCAAATGAACAACAACTATAATGTGATAGGGTTACAATAACTATATATACAAGAGAATGGAAAAGTTTAAAATACCCTTACTACTAATATATAATAATATTACCTAATAAATGTTACATTTACAAAGATATGTCGGCAATTGTGCTACAAGGCTTGTACAAATAATCTCTTCTTCCATAAATGTTCAAGAACTAGATTTTCTATTTCAACAACTAAAATATGTTATGGATTTGTGTTGTGATAAAATTGGAGATTGACGATGGATGAGGCCATGAGGGTGACATTATTATGAAGGGCTTATGTAAAGGCAGGGCATCACTGAGGCGCTTTTGTTGAATACCGAGTCACCAAGACTAGACACTTCAATTTATAGAATAGTAGTAGGCTTCTCTGCTCATTTCAATTTAGAGTTAGTTGGATTAAATCAAGAAACAGTTAATGATTAAGTTGCATATCATTTTTTCATGCATAATTTATATTACATTACGTGCTAACGCTTGTGTTAAATATATGATTGATTATGTTATTGCATTTAAATTATCATATTAGGAAATTTCACATCTTTTGTGTCGATATTGTTGGAACAAATTTGAGTTGAAGAACAATGATATTTAACTGTTTTGACAATTTTTGTGGAAAATAATTATAACACTGATAAATTTTAATTAAGTGTGTAGAACCTTTTTCATCAACCTTAAAGACCTTATGTTGCATCCTCTGATAATTGGAGAAAATAAAACAAGAAAAATAAGGCAATGCTTTGGAAGATCTATTAAAGTTGTGACTAACTCTAATAAATGCACTCTCAACACGCCTCTGATGAATCTATTAATACAAACTCGCTTTAATAATTTTGCGTTTGATGAATCTGGCAAACAATTGACCATCTAGTGAAAGCACTAAGTTAACACTTTGATAAAGTTAATGCTTTGATAAAAAAAAGTCAACATCTCAACACCCTCTACTTGTTAACTTGGACTTTTCATATGTCTGGAGAAGTTAGTATTATCCTAGTTCCCCTTATGACCAAGGGTACATTTAGTCCTCTTGCACACTACATGAGATTTCTCCACTATTGTCAGAAAATGTACAAATCCCACCCTAGGATCTCTGCTACAAACTTCTAACAAAACTTCTAAGATAGCACACCACTATCTTAGATTAGACTACTTTAAGAAAGTACTACTTTCTTTTACAAATGATATAGTTTGATTTGGAATAAGAATATAAGAGAGGTATAATGATATCAATCCAATATTACTTCAAATACTTTGAGAACCTTTCTAAATGATATGAAAATGAGATGCAAGTACTTGTAAAAAAAAAAACAGAAATTTGTTCAAAGTTTTTCAAGGTTTGATTGAAGGATTGTGTGTCGATTAATCTGAAGTTATGGTGTATTTATACTCCATAAACATCTCTTCAGATTCGTGGCCATTGATCCAAGAGGTTTGATGAACAAATACAATGATCTAGAGCCATTTCAGATCTGAAAAATTGCATTGCTTCCAGTTGTATTCGAATAATGGATGTATGTATTCGAATAAGGGGAACCAGAAATTTTCTTGTTTTCAGAATATTAGTGATCGATTTTTCTGATTTGGACAGTGTAGAGCGATAAGTAAATGGCAGTAATTTAATGAACACAATAATATTATTCTGGTTCCCCTTATGACCAAGGGTACATTTAGTCCTCTTGCACACTACAGGAGATTTCTCCACTATTGTCAGAAAATGTACAAATCCCACCCTAGGATCTCTGCTACAAACTTCTAACAAAACTTCTAAGATAGCACACCACTATCTTAGATTAGACTACTTTAAGAAAGTACTACTTTCTTTTACAAATGATATAGTTTGATTTGGAATAAGAATATAAGAGAGGTATAATGATATCAATCCAATATTACTTCAAATACTTTGAGAACCTTTCTAAATGATATGAAAATGAGATGCAAGTACTTGTAAAAAAAAACAGAAATTTGTTCAAAGTTTTTCAAGATTTGATTGAAGGATTGCGTGTCGATTAATCTGAAGTTATGGTGTATTTATACTCCATAAACATCTCTTCAGATTCGTGGCCATTGATCCAAGAGGTTTGATGAACAAATACAATGATCTAGAGCCATTTCATATCTGAAAAATTGCATTGCTTCCAGTTGTATTCGAATAGGCCTCTTTGTAACGTTCAATTTTATTCAAAATTTGCACCTTATATTCGAATACACAGTCATGTAGTCGAATACAGATTTGTTATTTTTTCCACTGACTTGTTGTTTGTGTTCGACTACAGCAGGTTGTAGTCGAACACAGATGTGAAGCTTTTGCTACTGATTTAGCATCTGTATTCGAATACAACTTTGTATTTTGTCAAAAATATTAGTTTTAAGACTTTATTAATGTAATTTTGACTTTTGAAAATTCTTTATATGCATATGTAAAGATGAATGGTTCTCATGTATTTGAGCTATTGGTTGTATCATTTACCTTTACATTTAAACATCTAATATGTTTGAATTTAAAATTTATCAATAAGATATCTGGACTTCTTTTTGAGCTTGTTGCCTTAATCACAATCGTTGGTCTTTGTCTTCATCAAAAATATGTATTTTACATACATGACATCCTCTGAATATGTCATCCTATGGTTTTCCTATCATTTCTATCAAGATACGCTCAATCAATGACGAAGACAAATTTGGACAAGTTTTTAATGATGATTCAAGATCTCTTAAATTTTGGTACGAGTCATTATGTTACCTGTTGATTTGATGCAATCACAACAATGATCAGAAACTCTGATGGGCTTGAAGTTTCTCTTTAAAACGACTTGTGATATTCACTGCAAAAAGAATACATATGTGAAACCTATTGTCGTCATATACAACAACTCGTGAATAACTTTGTATTATTTCCGAGTGTTAAAAACATCATATACATTCTGGGTGCATACCTTATAAACATTCTCTTGTGAGAGTTATTCAAAAAATAATCTTAAATACTATTTGTAACTTAGTCCAGTAGTGACTTCTATTCTCAACAACTTGACTATACTAAAGTAGAAGGTTGAGAAGAGTTGAACATGATCAGATTGACTAGTAGGTATTTAGTGGATGTGTGATACTATTGGTGATTAGTGGATTAAATCATTTAATGTGAAGAAATTGGATGTAGCTATCGTGTTTGTGGTGAACTAGGATAAATTGACTTGCACTCCTCTCCTTATCTCTTTATCTTTTCATTCTTTTAACATTGCCAATTCATAATTTGTTTTTAATTAAGTTTTTTTTAAACAAAACATGTAAGACTCGTAATTCATTTATAGCAAGAATTAGGGCTTACTATCTATTTGTGTCAACTTTTGTTTATTTTTCATTTATTTACCGTTTACATTGTTTGTTTGTTTATAAAATTTGTTGAAATTGAGTCTGGCTTGCAAATTAATATACGGAGAATTGTTTAGATGCGTTCCTTGATGTTAAATAACTTTGTTAATGTCTTGGCATTGTCGAAATTTTAAAAATGATTTTCTAATGAGTTTTGAGCAAACAGTCAAGATATATCTACTGTTTAAATATTAATGGACTCTGAGTGCCACCAAAATTTAAATGAGAACTTTATATATCGACTCTAATGAGATTTTATCTCATTATATTTTTCTAAGCTAAGAAACAAAAATTTCGTCAAATAAAAATTTATTTGCAAAATTTTGAAAAATTTTAATTAGTAGAATTATTGTATAATATTTATGTTACCGAAAAATTTATCTGTGAGCGATATGCGACTTGCTTAAGAACTAATTTGGAGACTAGGCGAGAAGAGGTAACTAAAAGTCACATAATTTATAAATATTTTTTTAGGATATTAATATTTTAATGATGGATGAGTGAAAATATTTAGATATTTTTTTACTATGTAGTAATGCTTTGTAAGCACCAAAATAAGCCACCTCACTCTCCCTTTTTATGTGTGAACTAGAATGACTTGTGTAAAAAGGAATTGGTGGGTTAGTAAGATGTTGGAAAAATATTTTTGGAGACTCGGTTAAAGTTATTTGTCGAAAAATAATTTAATCGAATTACGGAGAAATTATATCGACAAATATTTTACAACATCACACGTTAATGTTGATATCATCTGTCAATTGAGTTACGATGATAGTAAATTGGAAAGTAAATGATGAGATGTTTGTAAGAGTGATTGGATAGTGTAATAATTTGTTTAGCTAAATATCTAGATATTTTCTTCACATAGTAAAATTTTTTTAAGAGTAGGTTTTTGGTGTAATAAGAGTTAGGAAAGGAAGAAATTTTGCTCCCTCTTTATTCTCCAATTTCGCCCATCTCTCCCTCCATAAAATCATCTCCTAAGCAAACACTTAGGGAAAAAAATCTCTTCCTAGCTTCAAATTCATTCACCTTTTGACCAAGGTTTTTGAATCAAATCACCTCCTCTCATTCTCCTCCTTTTATTGATGTATAGTTTATTAGAAGAAAAAAAAAAATCATTTTCCACCTCCCTTTCTATTTAGGTCATGAGGGGGTATTTTTTTTTATTTTTCTTTCACAAAAGCTATAGATCCAAGTTTTGTACTACTAAATCTAAAACAAAAATTTGATTTGGTGGACTTTGAGATTTTGAATAAAACTATAGTTGGGAACATTTCTTTTGTTAATGTTGTAGATCTCTAAGTTGTGATAAAAGATCTAATAGAAAGTTTTGATTTTTAACATTTTAAGTTTTTTCAAAGAAATGAACTATGTTAAAGTGTTGTTTATCTTTTGTTAATTATGTAGATACTTGTTGTAGTAAAGGATTTAAAATCAAATTTTATTTTAAAACAATTTGGAGTTTTATTAAAAAATGGTTTTATAATAAGATGATTTTTTCTTTAAAAATATGATAGATCCATGACTTGTGATAGTAGTTCTAAAGAAAAAAAAATCAAATTTGGAACACTTTGAATTTTTTACTAAAAAAATGAATTTATGTTGGAAAATTTGATCTTTAAGTTTTTGTGTTTTTTATTGTTGAAAAAGTTCTAAAATATGTATTTAGAACTAAGGATAAGGATGAAAGAAATTTTTGAAGAGAAAATTTTTCCACCTTAACTAGTAATGGTCGAACCTAAATCTAGTAGATAGGGTTTAAAATTTCAAAAATTTCCTTGTGTACACAAAAGTTGTGATCTTGATTTTAAAAGAGTTAAAAACCTAAAGAGTGTTTGTTTAAAATGTTAGTTGAAAATTTTAGGATTCTAAAAATGTTAATAAAATTGAAGTTTTTGTGAAAATAGAACTTGTCCATAATCAATTGATTGGTTTTCTAAGAGGAATTTGAAAAGCCTAAAATCTAACAGGCAGACTTATGAAAGACACGTGTAAAAAAAAAAGAAAAAAAAAACAAATCAACATGTTTTAGTTAATAAGAGTATGGGGATAATTAAATACAACTAATGTTGCACCAAGATTAATGAAAAACAATTCCATACACTTTAATTACAATGATTATTAAGAGCTACACATATATATTTAAGAGATTAATATTAATTTAATATTTTTACAGGTACGTTCAACAAATCACAATCACTTGATATATGGTTTTGGAACATTTATTATTAAAGTAAAATATTTTCAATAATTCAATTTCGACTAATTGATAATATGAAAATTTGTTTACAAATAATGTATATACACTAAATCATATATTAAAACCAGAAAAAGTTAGGTCCTTGCACACATTTTAATTCTCAAGATTGTGATATTGGAGCTTAATGGGATTCCCACGTAGCCCACAAGGGCACACGCATGGATCCCGTCGAATGAGAAGCACCTTAATTTGTAGCCTAAAGTAAGACATTATTATATATACTAATTTTGTGCTCATAGCTAACTTATCAATATGTGATAGTGCATGGACATCATCTTTGTTTCTGAAACATTTCTATAAAGGACAAATATATATATATATATATATATATATAAATGAGTGGACTATAATACTCTTTTGGATTAAAAAATGTTCCTTTAGAATTTCAAAGAATTATGAATGAAATTTTTAATCTATTTTTAAAATTTTGTATAGTCTAGATTGACCATCTTTTAATTTTTTTTAGAAACCATTGAACAACATTTTAAATTAGACGAATTTTACAATGAAAGAAGAAAATGATTAAATTTTGACTATCTAATCATGCATAAACAGTCATGATTAAAAGTTATTTAAGTGATACATAATTGTTTTAAAAAATTACATAATTTTTTTTTTTATCATGACCATTCACATAGGATTATGTAATTAAAATTTAACAATCTCCATCTCTAATTGTAAAACTCATATTAATTTACATCTGAATTTTTGTGGCGGTGGTGTCTAGATGTGTCAATCATACAGCACACTATAGATTATTTGTTTTGTATATAATCACCAAATTAATTTGCATCTGAAATATTGTGGGCATGTTTAAAAGTATCAATCTTATAGCTCGCAAGAGGTAGATTTTTTTGTTTTTAAATTTTCCTCTTCCCTAATTTAAAAAAAAAAAAAAAAATCATTTCTTTTGATATTTAGTAAGTGTACGTTGAGAGATATTTAGCACAGAACACACATTAAAAATTAATATTTATATAAGTTTAATATTTTTTTATTCTCTATTTATTAAATAAAATTAAAATTCATTCAATATATGTTTTTAGAATTTTAAAAGTATAAAAGAAAAAATATCATTAATTGAATTTTAATTTTTCAAAAGAACTAAAATTTTGAAACGAAAGATTAGAGACAAAAGAACCAAAAATCAAGGATCGAACAAATAGTACACTACTAAACTTATTTAAGATCTTGTAAGGTGCTCTGAAATATGTCCGTAAAATTATTGTCAAATGTTACATTTTATCCTTTTGTCGTTGTCAATTTGGTCCTTTGTAATATACATTTTGATTATTTACATTACTATAGAATTTGCAAGCTAATGCAAAGTTTATATATGCTCAAAACCAATAGGATACGTATAAATCATATGCAAATTATTCTAAACAAAATTATGCAACATATCCAAAACAAAACCACGTCCAATAGAACAGTAAAAAACCAGATGCAATGTGACAATTTAAAATATCATTTTAGTTGTTGATGATCAATACATGAGTGATTACTTCTTTAATTAGACATATATATCCTTCCTAAATATCTCTCGATTTTTTATAAATTTTTGCTAATTCGATTGTAATGTTAGATAAGATTAATGTTTTTGAAGGTTCTATTCGAATTTAAAAAGTCAGACTTTTAATTAAAAAAAATATAATTTTAATAATTATAAATTATTTTAAATGTTATATTTTTACTCAATAAAACATAAAAAATTTAAACTACTTTATCAAAATTCATCAAAATAAGTAAATTATAAATGGTAAATAACATCTAATATAACTTTAAATTAATACTAATCTCGTGACTATTTAAAAAAAGAGAGGAAAAAAAAAGTGAATGAAAGAAAAAAATATGACAAAAAAAAAATCATTTTATTTATAAGTAAAAACAAAAAAATTGAAGTCCTAATAATTTTGAAATTATGTGCAATAGTCTATATATGTTGCATTCGGAGATTATCATATTAATATTAATAGTAAGTTGTACATTTCATATACCAAATTAACACTAAGTAGTTAAACATAGGGACCAACAAAATATTTGATGGATATGCCACCTATTGAAACTATATTAATCAACCAACACTAACACAAGGATGAAAGTGAGTAATGTTTGACAATCTCAAGAACCAATTTGAAATATTTCAAATCTCAATGTTTATATTTGAGAGTGCTTTACATAGTTGGAAAAATATTAAATATATTTTGCGATTCTTTAAATTACACAAAAATTACAAATTAATTATTTATCTTTTTTTTTTTTCTAACAAGTTAGTCTTTTAATTTTTTTTTTGATGTTAAGTTTGTCTTTTATGTTTGTAAATATTTGAATTGATGATCATAATTTCAAACCAACAAAATTGAAACTCCAAACTCTCTCAATTTTTTCAATAAACTTGTGTAATTTTTAAGGAATTTTGATTGTAGTAATCTTAAAAACATAAACTCTCAATTAATTTTTAGAAAAATAATTAAACAAAAAAGAATTCGAGTAAGATACATATTAGGATTCTTGAAATTAAACGCAAAACTCTCTTAATTCATATTATGAAATAGAATGAAAATTTATTATATTGTTCTTTATATGACCAATAACAAAACTTATAGTAAAATTTTAAAATATTTATTTACAAATGATTGAAATGAGGTTAAGATTAAAAATATTTTAAAATTGTAAGTTTACAAACTTAAATAATTAACTTGTTATAAAAAATGTTAAAAGGTCAATATGATATTTTCGAGTTACTTAAATGGACTACAAGATGTATTTTACCTACATAGCTAGAGAGGAATTTGGTGATTTGTTATGTGTAGTTTCTATATATAAATGAAAATTTTAGGAAATTATTTAATACTCATATTTTTTTTTCAAGTATAAGTAAATATATTTTAATTGATTTCAAATTAATTTAATGATGTTTATCCTTAAATACTCTTCAATTAGTATGAGTTTCATTTTTCATTAACTCTTTTATTCTCATCAAATGTTTTCATGAATGGTACTTTTAAAAGTGCACTTATATTTTTTATAATAAAATTATTTGTATTTCAATAAAATTCTTAATTAATATGAAGTTAGTTATTTTTATTTATCTATTTGAATTTGGGTTGTAATTTTACACCATTATGTGATTCCCTCTTAATATATCACTTGTGCTTCTTAAAACAACTAGACCATTTTGTTAGTTTGTGTCTTTTTCCTTTCTTTAAATTATATCCTCATAATAATGTGACAAAAATGCTTTTCCCTCTCGAGCTCATATACCTTTTTTTGCGCACTATTGTGTTATTATGAAATTATTAATCGAGTCATAAATAATTAAAATTTTAAAACAAAAAATCGTATTTTTTTAAGTGTTTAAAATTTAATTTTTTTCACCTTTTCATATTAAAACTCCTCTAAACCTTATATATATATATATATATTTAGAATGCTAATTTAAAATCAATATAGAGGTAGAGTGGGACATGCAAAGGATACTTATAAAAGGGGGGTGTGGGATAGGTTTTCTATGCAACAAGAGTGTTTGGCCTTTGTGAGGGAGAAGAATTGAAAGGTTAGTGGTCACCTACTTGCATTCACTCTCTCTCCAAGGTCAAGAATCAAACATTAAGATCAGACAGGTATTCCAATTACTTTCATTAGAAACTTTTTTATTTATTGTTGAGGTTATAGATGCTCTCACGTTTCTTGCTATCATAGACCAACTTCTAACGTATCAATAAATACTTCAAAGTTGAAATAGAGATAAAAATTAAATATGAAAGAATAAATTTAGTTTCTCAATTTCTATTTTTAATATTTATTGACTAAATTTATAAAGATGAATTTTTACCTTTTCTAATTTCTAAATTTTTGTCGCTATTAAACTTTATCAAATTGCCATTGCTTTATTTTTCTTATATATGAATATCCAATTGGTATGTTTAACATTTAACATTTTAAGATGTCTTTATAATTAATTTATTTTGCATGTAATTATTAATTGACACATGAATATTAATATTATTATTTTCACATAATTATTGAGATGGCTAAATTAACATCCCACAAACCCAAAAGCCTGGCAAACACACTATGAAAACACTATATATAGATATGTATCAAAATAGTGAGTGGTGTTTTATTTTTTTGAACAAGTGGTGAATTTTTTATTTACAATAAAGATTCGTACTTTTGTTTCATATTCCCTCCATGAGCAATTCCGTACTAAAAATGGAGAAAATATTCTGTGAGTGACACCAAAAAGAAAATATATTAAAAAATTATAGTCTTTGTTGTTTTTTGTTATGTTACTTGCAATAATTTAAACTTACTAATACTATAGTTAGCTTTAGTGATTAATAGTGTAAATGCTTTTTTATAAAATAATGTAACCCTTTCACATCAACACACATTTAGTGGAAAATTAGTCTATCTCTTGTGCTTAGTCCATGCAACTTGCATGCCACTTAGCTTCCATTTCTACTACCAACTACTGATTTAATACTCAAGATTAGTAGTCATTTTTGTATCATACTCCTTTTTAATTAATTTTGTGCACAATTGCAAATAAGTATAATAGCCATGCACAAAAATTATTGCTCTTTATTATAGATTAGTTATTATATATATCTATCTATATATATATATATATATATATTATTTTTATAAATACATATTAGTATATTAATTGATATGTTAACTTTTCTCCTTCGTTAGAGTTTAAATTTGAATGATTGGATCCTTTAACCTCCCCCAGTTTCATACACCCCTATCATAAAACTTTGTAATATTAATGCCTTTATGAGTGTGATCCACGATGATGGTATTCACCTTGTTTGGATTACCTTTGGAGGCTCAATAATTAAATGATATTTCATTTTATTTTTAAATAGAAAAGATTTTATCGGTCCGTTTAACTTGATTGATAATATCGATATTGTTAAATTAAATATTTTTT
>NC_021164.2:24984430-25006688 GCF_000331145.2 Cicer arietinum | reverse complement strand
TAAAACTCTAGTATATATATATATATATATATATATATATATATATATATATATATATATATGTATATATATATATATCTTATTACTTCACCTACATACCTAAAAATTAATGAAAAAGATGTTTTGTTTTTTTCAAATACTACAGCTTATAACCTTTTTCCCTAGAAAGGCCAAAACATGTTCCACTTTAGTTCGTTCTTTTACTTTTGTCATTCCGTAGTGGTTTAAAATACAATCACATAGCTCATTCATATATTTATCATTTAATTTTGAATATAGTTTTTAAAAAAAAACTTAATTAGTTTACACTATGGATACAAAATAATTAACTTTAAAAACAAAATATAACATATATTTTTTTTAAGGTGAATGTACAGTTCAACTGATTTGAATTAAAAATTAAATAAATGTAAATTTGAATTCAAATTAAAATACTAATATAACAAACTAATTTCTAACACATCTTATGTGAATATTTATGTGTATATCTTATGAACTAATATAATAAAGTATAAACACCCTAATTTATTTTATAATTATTATACACAAATAATATTATATAATTTTTAACTTCCATTTTACTAATACTCAAAAAAAAAAAAACTTTGTCTTATGAACTTTCAATCATGTCTGTAAAATCAAACTTTTAATCATGTCATTTTTTTTTTTCGAAAACTTTCTTTTGGTGAAAACTTTTGATCAAGTCTTATATTTTCCTTTATCAACAGTCATTCTTTATTTCAATAGAGATATCAAATGTTCTTTTGTGCAATTAAGAGTATACACAAGCATTCTATCATATCTCAAGGAGTCATGTGGATTTGAATGTTGCGATTAATGTGAAGATTACATCGATAGATAGTATATAAGTACATTTTAAAGAGTTCTTTAAGTATCTTTAAATCTTAGTTCAACTAGCAAATACTGATATTATTATGTTTCTATCGGAGGTGTATGGAACCAGAGGAGATTCTTGAATTACTATTTGTCACACTCTTCTAAGCTCTGTTTAACATTTTTTAACATTTTCCATCATTTGAGTTTGCTTAATCTTTGTTAAAATATAGTTAGGCATTGTTACTTTATAAAGAAGTTTCGTAGAACCATTAAGAGAAAGGTTCAATCAAAATTCATAAACATGATTAAAAAAAAACATTTATGCAACTCTAATTAGTCTTCTACCTTTTCACTAACACCAGTTATCTACAAACACTATAAATACATCACTTTCTTGTGACCTTTCAATGTTAGAAAGTAGCACAAATTTAGCTGATTTTTGTTGTGAAGGCCATGTTTGTTTTTCCCCTGTTATCACCAATATCATATTTGTTTCTTCTTTAATTTGACCGAAATTCTTTTCAGACTCCCCACATATACTTCCGAAGTATACTTTCAAAAAACAGTTTCTTCCTCAAAAGTATATTTTCAGACAAAAATACAATTTATTTTTTTTCTGAAAGTATACTTCTAGATACATGTGTGGTTTTTTAGAAGTACAGAAAAGACGAAAGTAGTTCTTTTATTTTGATGGTGCAAAACATTGAACAACCTTAAACTTGGCAGATTGGTCAGATTTGGCTTATTCTCAAGGGACTTTCCTTTGCACTATCCTCTTCTTGATTGAGTTGTTATCTAAGATTTAAGATATCATGGACGATAATGGTACCTCAAATAATGCACTCAAGAACAAGTGGATGTTGCCTCTATCAGTTTTCTTCAAAGATGCAAGGTACCCTCATGATATATATGACATGATGATATATTATATTGCCAAAGTTAAACTAATTAATTACACGTCATGACATATTTTAGATTTTTACTCATCAGTCTCTTAAAGCTTAAGTAAGGGTGTTCATGTAATTTTACAAAAGCTTAGAAAACATTTTAGTCACTGTAATATACTATTCTGTTTGATGTGATAAAGTCTTTGCAATATTTGAGTCATGTTATATTAGTCCTTGTAAATTGTAACATGTCAGTTATATTAATTTTAAGTATTTTACAAAAAATACTAAGTGTTGGTTCTATTAATGTGAATGTAGACTTGTATTCAAGATGGACTCTCTAGCTAAGGAGTTACTTGGGATTGCATTCCCATCTGCACTTGCTGTTGCTGCTGACCCAATTGCTTCTCTTATAGACACAGCATTCATAGGCCACTTGGGTACATTTTCTTGTCACAATAACATGTTTTAATTGTTGTTATAACAAGGAATATTTTAATGTTGTGTCTAGTTTGAAGCTAAACATTAATTTTTTGTGTTTAGGGCCGGTCGAACTTGCGGCAGCAGGAGTTTCCATTGCTTTGTTCAACCAAGCTTCAAGGATTACCATTTTTCCTCTGGTCAGTATTACAACTTCCTTTGTAGCTGAAGAAGATACTATTAATAAAATCAATATCAGAGCAGCAGAAAAGCAATTCAATGATAGTATTAAGACCAAGTCCATTGAAATAATGCCTGGTGATCATTTGCTTCAAGACATAGAAGCAGGTGAATCCAAATTGAATACTGAGGAAAAGAATGGTACCTTGAAAAATGAAACAAAAAATGGAGATGGTACCTTTTCTCTATCTTTCTCTATCTATGTGAATTTTTATTTTAGTCTGAATTTGCTAGGTAGATGAAATGAGAGGAAATGAATTTTTTAAATAAGTAAATGTTAGTATATTAGTTGTTATGTTAATATTTTCTCCTTCGCCAGTTTAGTTATTCTGACATTTTAAATTTCATTATCAGATACCAATTCAAATACAAGCAAGTCTTCTATTGTTACTAGTAATAGAAACAAGAGTGAGTCAAAACCTATAAGGAAGAAGATGCACATTGCTTCAGCATCTACAGCATTGCTTTTTGGCACATTCCTTGGACTTATTCAAACTGCAACCCTTATATTTGCAACTAAACCTCTTTTAGGTGCAATGGGTTTGAAATATGTATGTATCTTTAGTAACAAAAGTACTATGTTCAATATCTTACTTTATTATCTAAAGTTACATTGATGTAAGCTTTTGCTAAGTTGAGATGTTTCTATATTTTTTTAGGATTCTCCTATGCTTATTCCAGCTGTTAAGTACTTGAGGTTGAGAGCCATAGGTGCTCCTGCAGTGCTTCTCTCTTTGGCCATGCAAGGAATCTTTAGAGGGTTCAAAGACACAACAACTCCTTTATATGTCATAGGTAAGTTCAAAATATCTAGTGACTGTTTATTTTGTAAAAATATTTTCTATTTTCATTTTTTAAAATGTGTTCAATGTACTTTGATGAGAGACTTTTGAAGTAAACCACAATCGCAGAGATAAAATAAAATGTTACTTAATGAAAATGCCTTTGAGGAAATAATGAAAACTGTTTTTTGACGTATTCATTTTCAATTGCTATGGTTTTATATAGTTTCCGGGTATGCATTGAATGTTGCTATGGATCCACTGCTTATATTTTACTTCAAATTGGGTATCAAAGGTGCAGCAATTTCACATGTGCTCTCTCAGTAAGTCATACTTTGTTTTATCCTAGTAATGATCAAACATTTTTATTCTCTTAAGACTCTTCAACTTACAAAATGGTGATACTTATAGGTACATTATGGCATTTTTCCTCTTGTTGATATTGATGAGAAAAGTGGATCTCCTACCTCCAAGCATGAAGGATTTGCAGATTTTCAGGTTTCTTAAAAATGGTATGTTGGAGTCCATTAAATATTGTATGTTGGAATCCAACAAAATCTTTAGTCTTGAGAGGTGTCAGTTACTTGAATCAATCAATACTATAAAATCGGGTTGTGTATGCCAGTCGAAAGACGGCCATTAGTTTGGTCTTAACTCTTCAATTCCCAAGAAAAAAAGACCCTAGGAATTTGATGTTCGGCCAGAAAAATAAATAAAATTTGGTCAAAGATTGTTCTGGTTAGGGTTCAGACTCGGGTGCTCCTGATCGATATAAGACAACCATTTACCTCTAAGACTGAAAAAAATATTAATATAGTAACTAAACATACATTGATCACTCATTAGAACTTGTTTTCAATTTCAATAGGTGGTCTATTGTTGGCCAGAGTAATAGCAGTGACATTCTGTGTGACATTATCAGCCTCATTAGCAGCAAGGTTAGGACCAATTCCAATGGCTGCATTCCAAACCTGCCTTCAAGTTTGGATGACATCATCCCTTCTTGCTGATGGTTTAGCTGTTGCAATCCAGGTACATCAACATTTTTAATCTTGTTATTGAGATGTAGAATACACATTAATTTGACTTCTACAAACACTTCTAATTGCAAAAATGAAATGAAGATTAAATAAGCATTACTGTTAATGATTAGTTTCCTTTTATCACAGGCAATTTTAGCATGTTCTTTTGCTGAGAAAGACTATAATAAAGTGACTGCTGCTGCAACAAGGGTACTGCAAATGAGTTTTGTTTTAGGAGTAGGACTCTCTTTTGTGGTTGGAGGTGGATTGTTCTTTGGAGCTGGAGTATTTTCCAAAAATGTTGATGTTATTCACCTAATCAGACTAGGCATCCCGGTATTAACACCTACTAAACACAATGAACTACAATTTTGAATATTATTAACCATGATTTTTAGGAGTATATTTAAAGATAAACTATCGTTAATAGATGTAATGCAATGCACATTTAAACATGTCAAAATCATATATATTTTAGCATAATTTAGATGGTTAATACATAGTGTATATTTAAACATCTGAAAATTTTGGTTAATAAGTTGCAATAACTTGTTATTTTCATTAACCATCTATTGAATAGAACTAACCACATATTTGAACTGCGTTAATCATATATATTGTTTTCGAAATTTGTGTGTCAAAATATGATTTATCTATGTTTTTATGTGTGAGTTTTATCTAATTTCATTTTTAACTCGCCAGTTTGTTGCTGCTACACAACCAATCAATTCATTAGCCTTTGTCTTTGATGGTGTCAACTATGGAGCTTCTGATTTTGCTTATTCTGCATACTCCTTGGTAAATTTGCATCCCTTTTTTAACTTGTTCATCATATTTTATCCACTTTGTCAACATTTATATAGTAACTTGCTAATGTTATTTTATCAGGTCATGGTCTCATTAGCAAGTGTTACTTCTTTATTCTTTCTCTACAAGTCTAAGGGTTTTATTGGTATCTGGATTGCACTAACTATCTACATGAGTCTTCGCATGATTGCTGGTATATGGAGGTCAGTAAAGTCTAGTAAAAAATTATTCCACTTTCAGATTCTTCCAAATGTTTCGTTCTTAACTGTAGTTCATTAGATTTTTAATTACATTAAAACCAAGATGATCTCAATCACCTTCACCATATGAAAATTGAACATAGAAACAATTCTTTACAAAACATTCATAAAGTTATTTATGGTAACTTAGCTTCAAAGACTTTATAAATATATATTTGCAATGTTGTTTTACAATCATGTCAAATGCATATGCAGGATGGGAACAGGAACAGGACCCTGGCGTTTTCTGAGAGGCCACTCTATGTCTTGAAGATATCACACAAAAATAAATTTCATTGTGTAGCATTACGTTTTATAATCACTTTTCATCATTTAAAATCAATTGTCTGATTTTTTGGACATGCTTATCCTCTCTAATATTGTCATAGTCATGGAATGCTCCATTTATACGTGCTAGTGCTATATACAGTATTGTTATCTCGAGTTTTTTTCCCGCGTGATGTATCATCAATGTGATTTTGTTGTACTTTGAAGATTATTCTTCCAGCTGTCAGTATGTAAACTCAAATGTATAATGAAAATAAATTTCCTTGCCACCATTTAAAGTTCAATTTTATTCTCTTTTGGAATTAGATTTGGTGCAGTAACTAGTAAGTAAGATAAAAATGAATATAAAAATGAATGGTTGAGATCATTTATAATTAATTTTATTATTATGAATATATGAACCGTCCAATCTCGGATTAATGGCCGAGATCGCTAAGATTTAAATTTCAATAAATAAATAATAATATTATCTTATAGATCAAATTGGATGGTCAAGATCACCATTAGTCACTATTTGACAGCAGAAATCCATTTCCTTTGTTATTACTAATTAGTACCGTCAAATAGTGTTTAATATGTATAGTTGTGGTATAGCGTATTAGATCTTGAACAAACAACAAGTAATGTTGTCGAAAAGTAGTTATAAGATTCTGAAGTATTATAGCATAGTAAAATTTGAACAAACTATCATTTTTCACAATATGTGACAATACGGTTACTAACCATTCCCAATGTCTAGATCAAAAAGGACATTGCCGAAAGGGTTCAATTAGAATTTTGTAGACAATACTTACAAATAATTTCCTCCATAATTTGACTAATCACAATTTGAAGCAGTGAAACCACTTCAAAAAAACACAAAAAATTCAAAATTCTACAAATTGTTCTTTTCCAAAAATCGAAAACTGAATGAATGTTACTCTGAAGCACATTTGAAGGTCATATTTAGACAAGAACTTCAAAAAAAAAATTGTGGTTTAATGTGGTTCTTCCAAGTTCAGTCTTACTACTTATGGTTAGATGGATCAGCCAGCCAAATAATTGCATTCATTTTTTTACCAGAATAGCATGGTTAACCAAGTATGCTCGAGTCTACGAAATGCATCTGTGTAGTTACATTCAATCATTTTTATTTTATCAAATTATTATCAGTTTATACTGCATAGGTGACAATGTCACTATGTTAGTGTATGTGATTTGTGGACCAAGCTAATCTTTTTGTTGACTTCTCATTGTTAACCTTAGAGTCTGTCAGACCGACGCTATATTATAAATGAAGTTTTCTTTTATTTGACCGTAGCTTCGGTGACACTGACGCTAACTATTTTGTTAACTATAACTTGTTGACTTTAGCGTCGGCCATCTGACGCAATAGAATTTTTTTCAAATGACGTGTCAACAGATATAACTAGCGTCGGATGTTCTATTTTTGTTGGTAGAGTCGGCTTAGAGTGGATCTGGCTAACGCTAATATAGCGTTAGATGGCATTTGGTCGACGCTATGTATTAGTTTCGCCCGTTTTAGTCTAGGCCCGACACCGACGCTAATCTGACGCTAAATCAATGTTAGCGTCGGTTTTTTGCCTATTAGTGTAGGCTTTTGGCCGACGCTAAATTCAGTTTTTCTAATAGTTATCTTCTCTGTATCATTCTGTTGGAACATAGTGTGATTTTTTTTTTTTTGAAGTCCCACATTGGAAAACTCTCATATTTTGAGTAGTTTTCAACTCTATAAATACTAAAGTCCCACATTTGATAGAAAACATATGTGAGTTTGCTTCTATCACTTTATAATGAGTTTCAAACTATTGTGAAAAGTACACCAAAGTTGGATGCATTTCTCAACTTTATCTTTTCTCCCTTTTATATTATGCTTGACTGATTTCCGAGCCACTTCTCCCTTTTTTTTATGTCCCTTCGATATTTTAAAGCAGTTTTGTACAATTGTCCCTTCGAATTTTAGAGCGATTGATAAGTCGTAGTCCTTTTGTATTTTAGAGAGGTTGTTATGTGGTAGTCCCTTCGATTTTGATAGCAGTTTTGTACTGTAGTCCTATCTGTTTTTAGAGCAGTTGTTATGTCGTAGTTCCATCGATTTTTTAGTGGTCCTACTAGGTCAGGATTACTAGGTCATAAAATGGAATTTCTTTGGATTAGTTTCACTATGTTGAAAAAAATCCTAAAGAAATATAAATACTTTGACTATAAACCTGCTTGCACACCATTTGATCCAAGTGTTAAACTTTTCAAGAACACTGGTGAAGGTGTTAGACAAACTGAATATGCGAGCATCTTTGGCAGCCTCAAGTATGCCACTGACTGTACTAGACCCAACATTGCCTATGTCGTGGGACTGTTGTGCAGGTTTATCAGTAGACCTAGTATGGAATATTGACATGCTATTGAAAGAGTCATGAGATACCTAAAATGGACCATGAGTCTAGGATTACATTATCAAAGATTTTTTGTCGTCCTTGAAGGATACAATGTTGCTGATTGGAACATTTAATCAAATGACTCCAAAGCAACCAATGGCTATATTTTAGTATAGCTAGTGGTATTGTATCTTGGAAGTCGAAGAACATACGATATTGGTTCAGTCCACTATGGAGTTTGAAATGATAGCACTAGCTACTACTAGTGAAGAAGTGAGTTGGTTGAGATGCTTGCTAATTAAGATCCCTATATGGGAAAAACCTATGACAGATGTGTTGATCCATTGTGATAGTATTGCAGCTATGGCAAAGATTGAGAATCGTTATTACAACAATAAGAGACGACAAATTCGTCGTACGAACAATGTTGTTAGAGAGTTACTTTCTAAATGAGTTGTTATAATGGATCATGTATGCACTAATGAGAATTTAGCAGATCCTTTGACGAAAGGGTTAGCTAGAGAGAAAGTCATAAATACATCCAAAAGGATGAGACTAATGCCTATAGCTGGAGATCCCAAGTGTAACACCCCAATATTTTCATATATATTATATATGTGTCTTTTAGTAATTTTCGTAATTTATTATTTAATTAATAATTTATTTTAACTGTAAAGAAATTAAATTAAAATTTACGACTCCTTATTTTACTTGAATAATTATAACTTTTATTTTTATTTAATTGTTCTGGTGTGACAATTACATTAGAACGGTTTATGGCATAATTATTTCATACGTGGACAATTGTGTATTTTATTTATTTGATTATTTTTGATAATCATGAAAATGTTGTGTTAGATACGTTGACTTTATTTTTATATGTGACCTGTAGTGATATCTTTATCTTACTTGATTTGGTAGTGGGACTGTGTGGAGGCGGTACTTATCCCCCAGGTACCGGGCTTGAATCCCACGGAAGGCAAAAACTCGCTATTTCCAACGGAGTGGTTAGGGGGGGCGAGAAGGTCGCCGGTAACGGGAATGGCTCAATTGGTAGTGGGACTGTGTGGAGGCGGTACTTATCCCCCAGGTACCGGGGTCGAATCCCACGGAAGAGAAAGACTCGCTATTTCCAACGGAGTGGTTAGGGGGGGCGAGAAGGTCGTGAGGTAGCATTGTCGGTAACGAGAATGGTCGAGGTGTTACAAAAAAAAGGTCGAGTTGCTCAATTGATAGTGGGACTGTGTGGAGGCGGTACTTATCTCCCAAGTACCGGGCTCGAATCTCACAGAAGGCAAAAGCTCGCTATTTCCAACAGAGTGGTTAGGGGGGCGAGAAGGTCGTGAGGTAGCATCGCTGGTAACGGGAATGGCTCAATTGGTAGTGGGACTGTGTGGAGGCGGTACTTATCCCCCAAGTACTGGGCTCGAATCCCACGGAAGGCAAAAACTCGTTATTTCCAATGGAGTGGTTAGGGGGGGCGAGAAGGTCGTGAGGTAGCATCGCCGGTAACGGGAATGGCCGGGGTGTTACACCAAGAATTAGGTTCAATGGGTAATAACAAGTCGTGAAGTGATATGAGATGAACATGCTATTATAAACCAGAGAAACATGATTCCTGAAGCGATGATAGGATGAGGTAATAGAAACTCTTAATGAGATATGTATTATATGTAGAGTGGAGTACCAAACTACAGGAGTACTCTTGATAGACTCACCTATGTGAATGTGGAAGTGGAGCTGCTTCCTATGGAATTTCGAGGCAGAATTCCTATAGCGTTCACTATACTAGGATACATGTGCAGGGCCATTAATGCACGAGCTTTTGAGAATACATCATATGAAAATGTTATGTTGGGTTTGATGTCAGAGATAGAGTTCAAGACTACGAGTCACTCTTGTTGAATCTGAATCTTACTTACTATGCAAAGGTTCAAGTCAAGAAACATTTTTGTTTATGCACATACTTATAGAAGCGTTTGACGCTATTTCAGAAATATTTTTTAAAATTCAAGTGGGGGATTGTTGTAACATAGAATATGTTATTGTGTGAATTTAAAAATTTGTTGAAGTCCAACATTTGAAATAAACATTTTTTTTTTAAATTCAAGTGGGGGATTGATGGAACATAGTGTGAATTGAATTTTTTTTTTTTTGAAGTCCCACGTTGGAAAACTCTCATATTTTGAGTAGTTTTCAACTCTATAAATACTAAAGTCTCACATTTGATAGAAAACATATGTGAGTTTGCTTCTATCACTATATAATGAGTTAAAGCGGTTTTGTACCGTTGTTCCTTCGAGTTATAGAGCAGTTGTTATGTCGTAGTCCTTTCGTATTTTAGAGCTGTTGTTATGTCGTAGTCCCTTCGATTTTTAGAGCGGATTTGTACCGTAGTCCTATCTGTTTTTAGAGAGGTTGTTATGTCATAATTCTGTCGATTTTTGAGTGGTCCTAATACCACTATCCTTTTAGAGCGGTATTTGTGTCACGATTCAATCTAGTCATAAATTGTGATTTTTAAATAGTTTTCCGAAATTCAAAAATAACATATTCCAATTTTATCGGATGTCTCAAAGGGACAAATTATGGAGCGGTGTTTCTTAATATATATGTTGTAATGTTTGCACATGTAAATGATGTGATACTCATGTTACTAACAAAACAATTATGCTCGGATTCACTTCAAGCGAGAACATTGATTTTCAAGTTCCAACTTCTTCGTCCACTGTCACAGAATTTTATATTGGGATGTTGATATCATTTTTTTCAATTTAGTGATGATGGGTTCGAATTTGTTTGTGCTATGTGATGTAGTCAGCTTACACTTTTTTTTTCCCACGTATTCCCTCCAAACTAGATAATTTTGTTTGGGGATTACATTTGGAGAATTATAATTCATTAACACTTATTTAATGTTTTATTTTCTCTTTATTTGTTTCTTTCTATCACATCATTTACTAACTTATCAAATTTATTGTATTATTTCTCTATTTTTTTTTCTCTTAAGGTATAGATCGGATGAATAGATGTCTAAAGATTATTTTTCACATCTATTCAGGGTCATTCTTGAGATTTTGAATGTCTTTTTAAGTCATAAAGTTTGTGTCCTATTTTTATAAAAGTCATTTATATATATGACTTTTATAAAAATAGGACACTAAATTTATGACTTAGAAAGATTGGTTTACAAAAAGAAAAAAAATTGGTTTGCAGCAGTTGTAAGGGACACATGCGACAGTTATAACCGCCTCAAAAATATGATTGTGACGGTAATGTAATTGTCGCAGATTTGTGCATCGCTAGGCCTGTTTGCGACGGTTCTAAAAACTGTGGTTCCAACCGTCGGCAACATTTACAACGGTACTTAACCGCCTCTACATACAATTTGCGACAGTTAGAACCGTCGCTAAACACACTCAACTTTAATTGTTTCTAAAAAATTGCGACAGTTATCAACCGTCGTTATATTTATTTTGAGGCAGTTTGAACAGTCTCAAACCTAATAACTTAAAAAAACATATATGATACAATTTTTTCTTATTTTTTATTAATTAAAATAAAAAATATTCATAATTATATAACTATTGTACCTAAATTCAATTTATATAATTTTTTCAAAAGAAATAACATCAATTCATACATTGAAGTTAACTGAAACAATAAATAATGTAGTTTAAATATTCAAAACATTAGTGGAGTGGCTAAACATACAAAACAACTTCATCAAACATAGAAGTTCATCTAAATATCTAAATAATCCCTAATGATGTTGTTCCACGATCATCAGGTTGGTGGCTAGACTCAGATGAACGTCTACAATCTATTGGCGATTTTATGTCGGTTGCCTGGTAAAAAAAGTATATAATAACCTCAATGAATAATATAAATATTTCCAAATACTAATTAACTGAATTTTTTATATAGCTAGAAGCAAACATTACACAATTGATATTTTTAACCAATGACAAATAATATTTTAAATAGGTTTGCTATGAAAACAATTTTACCTATTTTTTTCTAGAATTTTGCATTTGTAACAAGAAAGCAATTTGCTCCTTCAACATATCAACTTCAGAATCCCTTTTCTTAAGTCTATCGATTTCAGCTTGCATTTTCTCCATCTTCTCATTAGCTTCGGAGGAAGACATTGATCTTACATAGTGAGAAGTAGATGTAGTAATTTGAGACAATGTTATTCCAAATCCCTTACAACGAACATATCCAGGATGTTCTTTTCCAAACACATTAAAAAATGCTTCATTTGGAGAAGGAGTCTTCTCAATTTCAGCTTGCAATTGTTCCTGCACAAACAGATGAAGCAAACTAAATTCCCCTTTGTAACAAAAATGTCTAACTTTGCAACTCACTATTACCAACCAAATAAGTAATTTTATAGCTTCGTACTCACTATTATTAAAACTAACTGTTGCATCTTTGATTTATAAAGTGGTAAATAAGAAATAGTTACAATCGCATAACATTTCAATTATTTACACTTACATGTTTTTTTTTGGCCTCGTCATTGACAAATGATCCATCAATCTTTTTATGACAAATTGAATACATTTCACCCCTACTGTATTTTCGACCATCTCTCAGTTCCTACAAGTAAACACATGTAATAAGTACATGTGCAATTAAGTATGCAATCAATAGTAGATTGAGTGAATCCTACCAACTCACCCCTCTTTCTTGCAAGCGTCTTAGAGCCTAATGTATGAAGGGTCGTTCGCTTTTCTCTATTTGCAGCATTTTTATCAGCCTTCTCCTATAGTGATAACAAATGACATCATAAAACTAAACAATAGAAAACAAATGACAACACAACAAAAGAATGGTTACCATTGTATCTATCTTACGCATGTATTGGACAAAAATAGTCCAATGGTCTTGATTAACATAACGTGGATAATTTTGTAGGTTTTCCTCCAAAGAAAGATCCCACTTATAAAATTTCTTAAACAACCTACATCGTGCATCTCATCATTTCTTTCTAAGGCTCGTAAGAATATATTTTTTGTTGTTTCCATCATCAACAACAAATTTTGACTAGAATATTCATTAAAAAAAAGTTAGTTTACAATCAAAACAATAAATAAATAATATTTAGTTGTTTATCATTGATACCTGTATTTTATCCTTAAAAATTTCATTTTTTCTTGTCGATGGAACTAGTTTCTAATTGTCATACATTATAGGAAAATCCTTAAACTTCCTTGCAATTTCACCCAAAATCCGCCTAACAAACCAGCAGTTGATCCTACTGGTTGCCCATTTGAATTCCATCTAGTTATTATTCTACTAACATTTTGAGGAGCTTCAAGCACGTCTGATACCATTAAGTGTGTCTTTGAAATATGTCCCGCCTCATCTAACACATAATTCAACGAAATATGTCATACCACAATCATGTAAAACAATTAAATTTTATAAATATAATTAGATATTAGATAACATAATAATAACTTCTACTTCCCAATATGTAGAATTCCTCTTTTGAGAAATTTATGGTTCATCTTCTACCACATGTTCAGAGTGAGAGGATGTCTCTTGGAAAGGTGTTTCTTTTGTTGCTTGCACTGCTCTTGGTTTTGTCACCTGAGAAGGTGTTGCTTCTGTCGCTTGCACTATAGTTGGTGGTGTTGTCACCGGAGAAGGATGTGGTTCTATCGTTTGCACTGGTAGAGATGTTGTCGCTTGAGAAGGTGGTACTTGAGAAGGTGGTGGATTTGTCGGTTGCAGTGCATTTGGTGGTGTTGTCATCGAAGATGGTAGTGGTTCTATCGCTTACATTACTGGTGGTGTTGTCACCTGGGTAGGTGGCAGAGCTGTCGTTTGGACTGTTGGTTGTAAACCATGTCTCCGTAGGTGCTTCATTTTGGCTACTCCAAGATCTCCGGGTAGTATAAGCCTCGAGCAACCCTTCGTGAAATGCTACAATCATTTATCATCCATGTAAATAAATAAAAAACAACATATAATACGAATAAGAAACATCTTATATTGTTAGTATTTTTAGTTATTACTAATCGGTGAGGTTTTTGAAATGGTAGAAGAAGATTTATGAAGGGATTGAGAGAGATGAGTTAGATTGAAAGCCTCCATCCTTTTTTTATTCTCTTCCATTGTTTTGTGTCGAATATCTTCATATGATAATTCCATTTTGTTCACAAGATTGAGACTCCAAACACACTTACACTGCAAAAATTGATGACAACCAAGTTAGACTTATGCAAATAGCTAAACAAATAGGATTTTCAAAGATGTCAATCATAATTATGCCTAACACAAAAACGAACACAATAACAAAAATGAGCACATTAAACACAACAATAAAAAAAATTAGTAAAAAAATAACATGGATCGAAGAGTACCATATCATAAACAACAAACTATAATTATTAACAATCATAAATTCATGTCATGATATATAGTGTAGAATAACATAAATTGCAAGTGTGGCTGGTAGATTCAATGAAGTCCACCCACAAAGCCCAATATCAAGATTTGGCTAATGATAGAAATAAGAATAATTGACCCTCTAGTTCCAAAAGAAAAAAAATATGTAATAAGTGACTAAACTAAGCTTTGCAATTGAATCTAAATGACAAGCATGAAAGAGAATGGACAATAAGAGGATGGAAAACCAAAACAAAAGGCAGCAGGGAGGGTATGATTATCTTACTATTTCCACACAGGGGGAAGCTTCTTAGTTTTCTTGTAATAACGAGCCAGTCGAAGGATTCTGCTCTTAACTAGGATGAGTCTGAACTTGGAGTCCTTGTCCTTCCTGTTCCTCTCCAAATGCTTATGGATTGAAACAATCTTCTTTATCAAATGGTACAAATCCTCATGAATCTCGGTCGCAAGTCTTGCAACGAAGGAAACAACAGATGAATAAGTGGATATTTGGCTCTACGGCACAAAAAATTATTTTGAATAAAATCAATTCTAACTAAAAGTGGTTTTATGGTAAAGTATATAATGTTTAAAAACATAATACATTCACGTAAAAGTAAGTTAAAAAGTAAATCTATTGTAGAGGTAAAAACTATAAAAACTATGTCTAATGTAAAAATCAAATGTAGAGACAAAACTACAAATTTTAAGTGAGAATCAATTCTGAAGACATAATCAAATGTAATCTAACATATCCAAACATGTCAAAATCAATTTTACAACTCTAGATTCAACTTTTCTTCATCAAAAAGTGAAACAAGACATACGTTTACATCTTATAGCAAAGAAACCAAAACAACAGAAAGCAGAGAGAGAGATACCGTGAGCTTTGAGGATACGGAGGATTCAAGCGTATTATAAAATCATTCAAAGTGTTATAAAACTCATAAGAACAAAAACAACAATGGTTGCAGTAGTTCCTACCCAAGTTCAAAACTTTAGCAGGCCTTGCACCAGATATCTCTTATGCTTCAATTGTGGCAAGTGGTACTTAAAGGACACACCTGCAAGGCAAATTATAAAAACAGAACTTAGCACTCAAAGTGCACATTAAGACTTTTTTTTAATGAAATTATGTGATGCTATTAAACCATTATTATTATTGATACCAAAAATGCTATAACGGTGTAGCGGGTAGCGGTATGGCCGCTACATTGAAGGTGAGGGAAACAATTCAAGTGCTTTATTCCATACACATATAATGATTTAAAATAGAATAATACAAAAAATTAAACACAAATTCATAACTAATCATCAAAGTTCATTGCTACTAATATTCAAACATAATATTAAGCAAAATAACAGGGATTGTTGGTGCAGAAATTGAAAAGCGGAAAGAATGGTTGCATAGAAGAGCAAAATAAGTTAGGATTAGCATAAGCAATAGCACACTCACAAAGCTAAACTAATTGAAAACAATTCAAGTTTTTAAGAAATACCAAAATTTAGTATAACCTACATTCAATCATAAGTTATGAACCTAATATACCAAAAACAACAGTGACCTTATCTCAAATGTATATAACCCCCAGGATGCATTTCATCATCCCTTGAAAAGTTCATTCATAGCATCTACATCAGTAACAAGTACACACATGATTATTAAAATCCAAGCCATTATAACACAAAGAAAAGGTTATTAGTTTTCGTCAAAGATCGAAGTGAGAAACGGTGTCATCAAAGTTATCAGTTTTCGTTTTTCACTTTTAGCAATTTGAGAAATTGATTGATTGAGAGATTGCCTTTGCAAGAGTTGACTTAGTTTCCAAGATGATAAATCACCTTCTCAGACAGAGGTGATTTCGTTTTTCTTCAAAGTTGGATTTCGTTTCCTTCAGCGTTGACAGAGGTTGAGGGATTTTGGGATTTTCATAAATTTTAGGGTTGAGAAAGGAACACACGTGGGACTGAGAAAGGAATACGTGCGAGAGTGAGAAATGAGAGTACAAAATCTGGAAAATGAAACGCGGGGTTTATACTTTAAACGACGATGGCAATTGACAAAAACCGCCCTAGAAACCGTCGCAAAGTGGTGGTGAGGGTGGAAAATGAAATGTGTGTGCTTTAAACGGTGACGGTGGTTGACAAAAACCGTCACAAAGTCGTGGTGAAGACGGTTATTTCAGAACTGTCGTAGGTCAAGTCAAAATTAAAAAATTCTTGTAATATATGCAACGAAAGATATTATATATATATATATATATATATATATATAATATCAAATGTCGAGAGAGTATCATGCATAAGTCAACCATTGATTTAATCATTCCACTTCATGATGAAGTGTTTGAATGTGTCATTACAAAAGCAATTATAAAATACATATAGTAAAACAAAAAACAAAGAATCAAATCAAATAAAAATAGAGTAATAATATATATATATATATATATATATATATATATAATATAAAAGTAATAAAAAAATGTATATAATCTGATAATACCACATTAAAATGATATCACGTCGATATTGGTAATAATTTAAAAAAATTAATTAATTAAATATAATCAAAATATCAATGTCATGTTGATATTAAATATCGATCATTAGGATACGCATTCGATTAACAAAATTAATTAATAATTAATAAAAAAAAAGTAATTAAACGGGAAGAGTAAAAACAAAATAAAAGCATAGTTAAAATGCGAGTAGCAAGATCAGTGTAGCAAAAACATATATAGAATCATCCTAAAAACATGAAGATGAAAACGAAATAAATAAAGTCAAATATTAAAGGTTAGAGAAAAGATAGCAAAAGAAGGTAGCAGTGTCACTATTTTGTTTTGTTGAAGTTTAGAAGGATGAAAGTTTTTGCCGTTAGAATCATCCTATGGGTTAAGGTTTTGATGTCAACAAGAACATTATAAATAGTAAATAAATAAAATATAAGTTTGAGGAATGGCGCACGTTGCAATCGAAAGAGGCTACAAACTCATAAGTTGCTTAAGTATATTGGATAAGCTAATAGTGAGAGCTTATGCAGCCGTGGATCCAAAAAAAATATTTGACGGACAATAAAATAGTATATAATAGAGATAGATTTATAAATTTTCTTTGATTGGGATAATAAAATAGTATATATATTTGAAAAAAAAATGCATTACTAACTCTTTTAAAATATATAAGTAAAATGACTAAACAAATTCAAAATATATTAAAGTTTCTACAAAATACAATTGTTCTTTATGAGATTTTATTTTATGAAAATGTTCAATAATTTTGTCAACAATATTAAATATGTCACTCATAAAAACTAACAAATTATTCAATCATTCATTCTTTATAAGAATACACATCTTATTCTTCATAAATTCATGATAGAGAAATATCTTTCAATGGTGACACATGTCACAAACACAATCAAAACTAACTTTAAAAATAAATATATTATTTGATATACAATATCATTGAAAAATGGTTGAAATGTGAAAAGATGAAAAGTATAATTTTACCTTGTGTGAATGTATTAAACGAAGAGAAAATGTGTGGCAGTGTGGAAGTGAGTTTTGGTGGGCTTTAAACTAGAAGGTTTTATGGAAATTTAAAAAAAAAAAATGATAGTATTGTTAAAAGGCATGATTGATTTTTTGTGGAGGAAAGAGCCCCCATTAGTTATATAGTGGATTTACCATTGAGCTGATGAAAATATGGCATAACTAGCTTATAAAATTATGATAAGCTCTTTTTATAAATTTATCCAAACACATTTGTAAAATTTTATGTTAGTAATAAGTTCACATAATTTAAAAATAAGTAAATTCAAATAGGTTATAGTCTTCAGTAGAGTTGTCAATTTGATAGACTCCCTAATTATTGGCCCCGGCCCACATATTGAAGAAGCTAAAAAAATTTATAATTTAAAAAGCCTCAAAAAATAAGGCCTCCCACACTAAAGGCCCCTAAAATTTTGTGGGCTTAGTAGGCCCATAGGCCCACTTATTTAAAAAAAGAATCGATTTTTGTTTTCAAAAAAATAAAATTTTTCAATTTTTTTCTATAAATTTTTTTTGATTTTTTACTATAAAAGATTCTCGATTTTTTTCTATAAAAAATTTCCGATTTTTTTTCGATAAAAATTTCCGATTTTTTTTCGATAAAAATTTTCCGATTTTTTTTCGATAAAAAATTTCCGATTTTTTTTCGATAAAAAAATTTCTTTTTTTTAAATGATTTATCTTTTAAATAAACTTTTTTTTCTCACAAAATTTTTTAAGAAAAAAATATTTTTTTTTTATTTTTTTTGAATAAAATAAATTTTGAAATTTTTTTAAGAAAAAAATTTCAAAATTAACAAAATATTTGGGGCCTATAATCCCCCAGAGCCCCCTCCCATAGGCCCCATGAAATAATGGGCCTAAATTTTACAAAAATTATTTTGATAAGGGGCCTAATATTAGAGATTTTTTTAAAATAAAATTAAGGGAGCCTTGGTGTTGGGGGCTTTAGAGTTTAGGGTTTAGGGTTTACCAAAAGTTAAATTACATGAGCATTGAAAAAGTTACCAAAATAAAATTATTGCAAAATTAGTTATGCATTATCTATTAACCCATACATGTAGTAGTTATATTGAAAACTAACAACAACATTCATCTATTTATTAATATTTAAATAATATATCATTCTTGCATTTTTTGCTGTAAAATTATTAATAATTTTTTTATAATCAACATTCTTTAAATAAAATAATTTTCAATTGAAATCATTGCAAGGTTATTTAATCTATTTTGCGACATGTTAGATCGCAAATAAGATTTCGACAACTTCAGTTTCGAAAAACTCTTCTCAACAAGTGCAATAGTAACATAGATAGTTAATATTATTCTATAAGCTATGAAATTATTAAGAAAACAATGAATTATTTTAAGAGAACTAACTATCATAAAACTTGATTTTGATTCAATGGTTAAAACCTCTTTGATAACTTTAAAATTCTTCAAATAGAATTTCACCATCAAAATCATAAGAATTACTATATTTCAAATAAGTTTTAAGATTTTTGCAACATAAATTCAAGTTTTTATCAGAGAATGGTCTAAGTCTTTCAATACTAAAAAAAAACTACATATATGTTATGCTGCTTGAATCTTCTATTATGTAAGTCAATTGTTTGATCTACAATATTTATAAGTAAATAAAATGAACCTTAAATGACTCTATAACACACTCGATGTTTAATTGTTTTTATTTATAAGGATTATCCACAAAAAGTAACGGCTTTGTCTTTTGCCTATGAAGGATGGTGAGTTGGTGCTTTTGTTTTTCTTTTGAGCTTCCTTTTTAGAATGTTAGAAATTTGGATTGAAACTTAAAAATTGATAAAATGTCTAAAAACTCAATTTAGTTTGAAACATGAAAGAATACTATACAATAAGATAATAAAATAAAGTTTTTATTTAAAATTATTTTAATACTACAATATAATTTGTATTGAATCCTTTATCTTAAAACATGAGTGTGGATGTGGGTGTGGGTGTATACACACACTTAGTAAAAGAAATTGTGCCCCTTCAAATTTGGATCCACGTGGATTTGATGAGTGGTCTAGTGAGGATGACATAAAATAGATCCATGATTATTCGAACTCGGCCGCTTCATTTAAAATTTTAAGTATAAAAATCCAAATTTAAAAAATGAACAATAAAACCTATTTCTTGATTCAATAGAAGTCAAAAGGGATCATGTAGGCCCCAGATAATAATATATATGTAAAAAAACATATGACTATTCCTACTCCTAAATGAAATGAACTTATAATCATGGAATCGATTCGATCATCAAATTTTAAGTTCATAACCTTAACCCATTCCCATTTTGGATGGAACAGCGCTACTAATTCTTTAATTTTAGTTAGTAAGATAAGAGTTGAATTAAGAAATTGATTCTAGAAGCTATAAAAGGGTATCTTGAGCAATTTCAATTATCGGGTTAATTGATATTCTTGGTATAGTAGATACAATCACACATATAATCATACTCACTTCAATGGAATTGTTGGATCTTACAAGAGACCTTCTATAATTTCGCATGTAACCAGTTATTTCTTGATTATGTTCAGTGTTTGTGAATGACCCATTTTTCTCAATCTTTACGATTTGTTCCTACAGAACTGGGTTCGAAAAGCTTGAAAAAGTAAATAGAACCATCTGATTTAATTCGTTCTCAATAGCCACGAGATGATCAACTTAGGGTGATCCTTTTTTTTACGGATGCTTCTTTTATTATACTCGTAGTCTCTGAAGGATGAGAATCAACTATGCAGCATCTACACCGAGAATTCAAGTACTGTATATGTCATTATTATGATCCTTTGTAGGAACTACCCCTAATAACAAAGTTTAGGGGTGAGTCTCTCGATCCCACTTAATCATCACACTATCGATATGATAAATAGGTTGTTTGATAAAAACCAAATAAAGCATTGACAAAAATATTGAAAATCTAATATATTTTTTCCTTAAAAAATGAATTTGAAATAAAATAAACAAAAAGATAAAGAAAATGAATGTTTCAATAAGAAATAAATATGTCATCACCCGAACCAACCTTCAAACCCGCAGTAACCAAAATCCACTTAAGTTGATTCAAAAGTTGGTCGAAATTGGGTCTGTAAATTGCATATTCATCTTTGGATTGTTTAGGAAAATTGAGACTAAACTCACCCATACTCATTTAACGCGCAACCCTACCTTTGAGGCTATTTTGCGAGGAAGTTGTGCAATATCTATCGTGATCAACAAATCGTTGTTTGATCTTTATCAAATGGTGATTGCATGGTAGAGAGTGAGATGTGCAACTCTTTGACAAGTTCATTGTGCACGGGTGAATCCATGGGTCTTGTTGCGTGTAAAATTAATTGTACAAGTATACACAGCCAAAATAAGCAATAAAATGAAAGTAAAGTATTGTTCCCACACATATTGATTATGTTACATATTTCAATGATTTTCTACACAAATAATTTGTTTGTTAGAAAAATATAGAGAATATATTTTTTAGTAACAATTTTGAGATAATTTTAGGATTAAAAATGCAAAGTTAAGAAAGAAACACTTGATCTAATTTCATATGACAAAGGGTAGTTAAGGATTTAACTTGGTTATAGTTTTGTATACATGCACTAGTACGATGTAGCATGGTATAGCATTCTTGAGACCAGATTGACTTTATGGATTTTCCAATTCAGTCTTCATGATAACTAATGGGTTATTACCATCTTTATGGATTTAATTGTTATTCCTAACCATTTAACACTAATATCTTTAACAAGCAAGTTCATTTGATGCATATTAAATTAAGCATTTCCATCTTTATATAGCAATAAAACGTAAGTGGTCAATTTAAATTTTAAAGTTTGGATTAAAAACAACTTATTTAAGAGGAACTTAATCACAATACAGCATACTAAATGCAAACTTCATTATAACCTGATTAATCTTTAACTACAAAGAGTTTTAGCTCATAATAAGCTTAAACATTAAAAAGTAAAAATGATAAAAACAACATGGAGTTCATTACACCACAAATCGGTGTAGAAATGAAAGATACAAAGAGGAAATACGAGCTATAATGATGTTGACATCAAATATCAGCCGTAGTACAACCTCATATAAGCTCCAAATCTTCAAGAATGGATGAGAATGACTCCAAAATGAGTTGGTAGATGGACGATGATGATGATGGATTGTAGTGAGAGATAATAGATATGCGTATTAAGGTTGTTGGACGCGATGAAATTAGAGTTGCAATGGTTATCCCCTCTTTTATAGACTTATGTCCTTATATAGGATATGTGTAGTACACTATCTTTTCTCTTTATTATTATTATTATTATTATTATTATTATTATTATTATTATTATTATTATTATTATTATTATTATTATTATTATTATTATTA
>NC_021164.2:24976365-24982916 GCF_000331145.2 Cicer arietinum | reverse complement strand
TATTATTATTATTATTATTATTATTATTATTATTATTATTATTTTGTTTTTTTGGCATTTTTCAATAAATATTCTTTTGGCCCATTATCAAAAAAGCAAGGATGTAACACCCCGATTTTTAATAGCGCGAGTGTATTTTTTTTTTCAAAACAAATTCATAATAACAAAGAAATAAATAAGGAAATACTTTTGGATAAATATTTAAGTCGTAACACAACGACAAATAAGTCAACAAAATTCACAAGCAGCAGAATAGTTTTTGAAATATGAGTCCAAAGTATTTACACAACAGCCAGTGATACATGGAATCCATTAACATAAGATGTCGTGCTGACAATATTAGTAAAGATACAATCTTTTAATTTAAAATAAACGCAAACCAAAATAAAGGCATATGTTCCCTCTATGTCAACCTAATCTGATCATTCTACCAAAAAACTATACACCCTGAGTGATCTCCACGTGCCCCGTAAGATCCTCCTAACATAGCTTCAGTCAGGCGTTCCCGTCTACATTCCCATCCACATGGTACAAACCGGTAGGATTGTCCTGACTCTCATCTGAGGGAAAAGCCCAGATTTCCACAATAGTTGTAAATGGTCACCAACCGAAATTAACAGTTAACACATAACATTTAAGTTTTTGAATGCACCAAATAACCTTTCCACTAAGCATGCACCTTAAAAAGATTTTCCATATGCTAAAAGTTCATATAATACTTGCCAAATGAAAATGAAGTCAAAATAAGTCTTAAATCAATCAAGTAATAAACAACTGGTCAATCCATTGATGAACCAATTGAGTCATCGTTCATCTAACTCAAAATAAGAATTTCCACTAAGCCAATCAATTGAGAAATCGATTTGGATGAAGGGTTTTAGTGAAAACTGAACTCTGGGCTTAAATCAATCGATTAGGAAATCGATTGAATGAATAACTGAGCCCCTGTGTTAAAGCCAATTAATTGGGAAATTGATTTTCTGAGGGTTTTTCGTGAAAACTATACTATGGGCTTAATTCAATCGATTGAATGAATAACTAAGCCCCTGTATTAAAGTCAATCGATTTTCAAATCGATTTTTTCAAAATGGCTGAGCTCCTGTAATGAATCCAATCGATTGCCAAATCGATTTTTTTGAGGAATAGCTTTTAATAGAATCGATTTGGGAATCGATTTCCCTGCATGTTTTTCTTAAAACTACATAAACTAACTCAATCACATTCACACACAACTCCAAAACATAACACTTAGCAATTACCACACAATCACCACGACAACTTGAGTTTCGAAACAATTTTACAATCGATTTCACTTACACACAATTTGTTCCAAAACATAGACACTTAGTACAATCATCACAATCACAATGACATCTCAAGTTCAAACACTCAATCATACACTTGAATCAAACGCGACTCGTGTGTCAAGCATCCTAATGCAATGCGTATATGCCAAAATGCATGGACTCGGAATTCCAAACCAAAACCCTTCTCGAAGGGCCGTAAATCATAATTGTACCGCCTATCGCAGGCCAAAGTACCAATTACCGAGGTGCCACCTATCACGGGTTTGCACGATTTACTAAAAAGCGTAAACCATAAACGTACTGCCTATCACGGGCCAATATCTTTTACCGAGGTGCCACCTATCACGGGTCTGCACGGTTTACTAAAATAACGTAAATTGTAAATGTACCGCCTATCACAGGCCAAAGTACTATTTACCAAGGTGCCACCTATCACGGGTCTGCACAATTTACAAAAAAACCGAAAACCAAAAACGTACTGCCTATCACGGGCCCGTACCGTTTATCGAGGTGCCACCTATCACGGGTCTGCACAATTTACAAAAAAACCGAAAACCAAAAACGTACTGCCTATCACGGGCCCGTACCGTTTACCGAGGTGCCACCTATCACGGGTCTGCACGGTTTACAAAAACGTAAATCATAAATGTACCGCCTATCACAGGCCAAAGTACTATTTATCAAGGTGCCACCTATCACGGGTATGCACGATTTACAAAAAGAATGAAAATGCATGAGCATATACTGACTCCATCCACGACAATCGTTAAGCAAATGCAGATATTAAAAGATTCCCCATTTTTAATACTCATTTAACTTAAACGATTTTCACAACAAACATTAAGTAAACAAGACATTAAGAGATTCCTCATTCTCAATACTCATTTAACTTAAACGATTTTCACAACAAACATTAAGTAACCAAAACATTAAGAGATTCCCCATTCTTAATAGTTGTTTAACTTAAACGATTTTCAAAACAAACATTAAGTAAACAAGACATTAAGAGATTCCCCATTCTTAATACTCATTTAACTTAAACGATTTTCAAAACAAACATTAAGTAAACAAGACATTAAGAGATTCCCCATTCTTAATACTCGTTTAACTCTAATGGTTTTCAAATTCCACACAAAACAAACTCAAACATATTATCAAATTCAATCCACGATTCACACCAAAACACAGCAATTCATTTCTCCACAAAATCCAACCATACACATATCAAATTTCATAAGCATGAATTATGAGCACGTCAAACTTCATTTACTCAAATTCATACACCAATGGGTTAAATTCATTTTCCGCGAAACATTCATCAATATCACCAAAACCTAACTCTAAGATTTTGATCCAAAAATTAATTAAAAATATTAGTTTTCTTTTAGAAATAACTATAATTTTTTTTTAGAAGTAGTTCATCATGTAATAATTTAAAGATGCGTCAGAAAATGACTTGATATGTTTTTTTTTGTAAAAGAATGTAATGCAATTTACTAAAGTATTATTTATTCATTTATTTGCAAAATTAATATTCCAGTTATTAGATCAATATTCATTTATGCTCCAAAATAAAATAAAGTCTCTTTAAGTGAAATTCAAAATAAGCAAGGTTGACTGAAATTAATTACATTCAATTATTTACCAGCAAATGAAATCTCACTTCCGCATTTCTATTAAAAGTCAATGATGAAAAGTAAATAACTTTACAATGTACGACAAAATTTTTAGTAATACAAAATATTATTTTTAAAGTAAAGGTCTCATTTTCCCACGCGGGTGCACCAATCAAACATCATTCATACGACTTTTGATATCATTAGTACCTAAATATTGGTGTAAGGGGTCAGTTCATCCCACAACAAAATTAAACCAAATAATAAATTAACAACCATAAAATATAAATATAAAATCTTTTCGCAAAATTAAACCAAATAATAAATTAACAACCATAAAATATGAATATAAAATCTTTTCGTAATAAAAGATTTTAAAAAAATTGATTCTTTAATAGTTCTTAAAGATGTATCAAAAGTCATAGAATGTATCTAAATAAATCAAGTAGCAATCGTATAGCAAATAATTAGATCAAAATAAAATAACATAAAAATGTATGCAAGTCATGCATGCTCCTAAACATATATGATCCGGATATAACCAGCCACACAGGCGTCCACACAGAAGTCACCCATACCAATGGGGAAAATTAAACCAGCCACACAGGCGTCCACAAAGATGCATATGATATGTTATGAAATGATAATGATGCTCAATAGGCAACCACAAAGATAACATTATTTAAAACTCAAATCACCAACCACTTAGGCAACCACAAAGATAAAATTATTTAAAAAACAAATCATTAACCACTTAAGCAACCACAAAGATAACAATATTGAAAACACAAACCACCAACCATACCACTTAGACAACCACACATATAAAATATTAAAACACAAATCACTAGTCACTTAGACAACCACAAAGATATCACTATTTAAAACACAATTAGACAACCACAAATATAAAATATTCAAGATCAAATTTTAATTACATATGACATCAAAGTTTTATTCTCATGAACGCTTCCAATCAAGAGTCAATAAATTTGTTATCTGAAATATATAACACACAAACACGTGAATAAATGTCTTACAGTCATAACTTTCATTTTATAACCTATAAAATTGGATTAACAACATGTTATTGATAGAACTCAAAACTCAAATAACGCATAACACATACAAATATAAATTTTATTTCTTCTACTATAAATTTTCTCCGATTAATTGTTATTTAGTCATACAAATCAAGGTTTGTCGTTAAACCCGTCACAAAAATCAACTTAACCATCTTATCATAATTAAAATTAAAACTTTTCACCAATTCCCGTAAGACTCATATAGATTTCTTAAAAATCAAAACTTTGAAACGAAATAACACAAAATCGAAACTTTAAATAAAAGATATCTTAAAAAAAATATTACTCATGAGATCATAATAAAAACCATAACTTTATAATTAAGTACACTTAAACAACACAAAAATAATAACTTTACATCAAACATATTACTCATGTTATAATAATAAAAATCGAAATTTTATAATTAAGTTTATCAAAGCAAACCTATTACTCATAAAAACATAATATTATAGTTAAATTCTTTAAGGCAAACAAAAATCAATATTTTTCTTTTAAGACAACAAGTTTTATATCAATATCTTACAAACTATTAATTTAATATCTAGCCTAACATTGCATGGGGAAAAGCCCTTACCTTAGGCGCTTTCTTTCTTAACACCTCTAAATTTGCACGAGAAATAGCTCATGAGGCAGTAATGATTTCAACACCGATAGATATTGGAATTTACGACTCAGAAAATTATTTTGAGAGTGTACGAATGACAAGTAGGTGTGACAACAAGATGTCTAATGGAAATGTATGAACATATAAGCTATTTACCGTTTAACTTAAACGATTTTCAAAACAAACATTAAGTAAACAAGACATTAAGAGATTCCCCATTCTTAATACTCGTTTAACTTAAACGATTTTCACGACAACATTAAGTAAACGTAGACATTAAGAGATTCCCCATTCTTAATACTCGTTTAACTTAAACGATTTTCACGACAACATTAAGTAAACGTAGACATTAAGAGATTCCCCATTCTTAATACTCGTTTAACTTAAACGATTTTCACGACAACATTAAGTAAACGTAGACATTAAGAGATTCCCCATTCTTAATACTCGTTTAACTTAAACGATTTTCACGACAACATTAAGTAAACGTAGACATTAAGAGATTCCCCATTCTTAATACTCGTTTAACTTAAACGATTTTCACGACAACATTAAGTAAACGTAGACATTAAGAGATTCCCCATTCTTAATACTCGTTTAACTTAAACGATTTTCACGACCACATTAAGTTAACGTAGACATTAAGAGATTCCCCATTCTTAATACTCGTTTAACTTAAACGATTTTCACGACCACATTAAGTTAACGTAGACATTAAGAGATTCCCCATTCTTAATACTCGTTTAACTTAAACGATTTTCACGACCACATTAAGTTAACGTAGACATTAAGAGATTCCCCATTCTTAATACTCGTTTAACTTAAACGATTTTCACGACCACATTAAGTTAACGTAGACATTAAGAGATTCCCCATTCTTAATACTCGTTTAACTTAAACGATTTTCACGACCACATTAAGTTAACGTAGACATTAAGAGATTCCCCATTCTTAATACTCGTTTAACTTAAACGATTTTCACGACAACATTAAGTAAACGTAGACATTAAGAGATTCCCCATTCTTAATACTCATTTAACTTAAACGATTTTCAAAACAAACATTAAGTAAACAAGACATTAAGAGATTCCCCATTCTTAATACTCGTTTAACTCTAATGGTTTTCAAATTCCACACAAAACAAAATCAAACATATTATCAAGTTCAATCCACGATTCACACCAAAACACAACAATTCATTTCTCCACAAAATCCAACCATACACATATCAAATTTCATAAGCATGAATTATGAACACGTCAAACTTCATTTACTCAAATTCATACACCAATGGGTTAAATTCATTTTCCGCGAAACATTCATCAATATCACCAAAACCTAACTCTAAGATTTTACCCATAAAGCCTTAAATTCATTTTCCCCAAATCAACACTTTAACCCTAACAAAATTCTTTCCCACACAACCACATATAAGTCCCTAAATGAAAACTAGAAGTTTGGAAGGAGCCATTACCTTCACGTTAGCTTTAACGTGCGATTACGGTACCGCGAGTAAATCCGGTAAAATCTCCGCTCGCAACGTCTCTTCCAAAGTTGGTTCCCTAGCACCGTAGTGTGGTAGTGAGCAACTTTCCTTTCTATCTCTTCGCGAAACGAAGCTTAGATCTAGATGAAACGGGGAGGTTTGTGTTTGACGGTTTTGAAATCCCTAACACCGTTTTTCTTCGTTTTCGAAACAACGAGGAAGTATGAAGCTGAGAAATTCTTGCTTTCTTACCCACTAAGCCTTGGGTTTCTATTCTTGAACAAAAGGAAGAAGCGAAAATGAAAATGGAATAAGGAGGAAGAATGAGTCACGCGAGGCAGAGGAAGAAGATGGATTTTGTTCTTTCTTTCTTTCTCTTTTCCTTTCTATTTCTTTTCTTTCTATTTCTTTCTCTTTTCCCTCCACACAAACATATATATATATATATAT